>NC_041233.1:44081139-44178788 GCF_002837175.3 Physeter macrocephalus
AAAAAAAAAAAAAAAAGGTAAATGTAAATGTCATCAAGTGGTCACTGTCAAAGCCCATGAACAATTCCCGGGAAACAAAAATAGACTCTGGGTAATAAAATAAAGTCTAACCTTTTTTTTTCTTTTCCTTTGTGCTTCATCTAGTCTCACTTGCTCATAGGGTGCTGCATGCAGAGGCCTCATCCCCGCATTTCAGACGTTGTGCCTGACACTTCAGCTCGTCAGACGGTGCGCAGAAGCGCGGCGCAGGCACCTCAATTTAAGATGGCGGCAGCGGGCCGCGTACAGAGATGCTTCACCTGGCAGTGCAAGCTGGGGCCAGGAGCAGCACAGCTGCGCCTGCGCCCGACTTGCAAGAACTCCACCCCTCTCCCTGAGGATAAGATCCCTATAAAGCAGCCCCGCCCATGGCCATTCAAGGAGAGCGCGGGGAGAGCCTGCACTCTAAAGTGCAAGCTCCTGCCTCTCCATTCTTTGATCAAAGAATAAAACTTTCCTTTGCTTCTGAACTGAACTCGATCTTATTCAATTAGCTCGAATGACACCAGGCAGGAGGACCGTTGTTGGGGCCCAGCTGCAAAAGGTCAGTAACATAGTCAGCACCCGAACAAATCTTGAACACATCCACTTCTCTCCATCTCTACTACTATTAGCTGGAGACACCCACCGTCATCACTTACCTGAACTACTCTCATGCCTCTTAATGATGTCTCTTCTTCCATTTGCAACTCCAACTCCACCCCCCAATCTATTCTCTACAGGTTAAGCAAAATGATCATCTTAAAACATAAGTCATATTTTGTCACTCCCTGCTTAAGATTTTTTTATGTCTCTCCCCTCCACCCATTAATCTGATATATGTTATTATCTGCTTACTATGTTCCTGGCACTAGTCTCATTGCTGAGGACATGGCAGGGAACAAGATGGACAAAACTTCCTGCCGAATGTAACTTACATTCTACTGAGGGGAAATAGATAATAAACAAACCTGAAAAAAAAAGAAGTAAATTATGAAGCATGTTAGTGATAAATACAATGGAAAAAAAATAAATCAGGGATGTGGGCAAGGAGTCTGAGAGTAAGATGAGATACAACTTTAAATAGGATGGTCAGGAAAAGGACCCACTGTGAAGGTGCCTTTTGAGTAAAGACTTGATGGAGGTGAGGCAACAGGCAGGTGGAATTTGCAGTGAATAGCATTCTGGGGAGAAGAAAGAACGCTGCCAAGGAACAGCAAAGAAGCAGAGTGTGTGCAAGTGAGAGAAATCAGAGAAGTCAGAGATAACAAAACCTGGTTATGGAGGATCTTGTAGACTCTGAGTGAGGTGTTGAGCTGGGAAGAGACGTGCTCTGACTTGATTAAGAGGAACATGGCTACTGTGATGAGGGTTGTCTGAAAGGGAACAGGGCTGAGGAGAGGATACCAGCTAGAACTCCACTGCAATACTTGAGCCAAGATATGATCAGCTCCTGTAGGTGGAGCAGAGAGGAATCAAGGATGACTTCCAAGTTTTTAGTCAGATCTACTGGAAGGTCAGAGTTGCCATTACCTAAGACAGAGAAGTCCAAAGAAAGAAAAGATTTGGGGAGGACATATCAGGAACTTGGTTTGGTATGGGATGCATTTGAGATGTGTACTGGACGTCCAAGCAGAGATGTCAAGCAGGAGGTTGGATATTGAAGTTTGGAGTGCAGAGAAGGACAGGCTAGGGATACATATTTGGTGGTCATTCATGTACAGATGTTATTCAAAGCCATAAGACTGGGTAAGGTCATCAAAACAGTGAATGTAAATAGAAAAGGGAGAAGGTCTGAAGACTTAGCCCAATGTGCACTGGAAGATGAGGAGGAGCCAGCAAAGGAGGAGACTGAGAAGAAGCGGCCAGTGAAGGTGGAGGGAAACCAGTAGAGCGTAGTGTCTGAAAGCTGAGTGAAGAAAGGGTTCCCAGGAGGAAGTAGAAGTTAGCTTGGTTAAATGCTACATATAGGCTGAGCAAAATTAGATTTTCTAAGTAGAATATGTTCTAAAATTAATTCTAAAATCTAAAATCTAAAATCTCTATGACTTCATCTATTATACCCCGCCTTCTTTCATATGGCCTGGCCCCCAACTACCTCTGCAGCTTTGATTTCTTACTTCATTATCTCTCACTCTACTTAGCTGTATATACCTGTCTTCTTTCTGTTTTCCCAGCAGGTCAATATTTTGTTATATCTGTGGTTTCCACTGCTTAGAATGCTCTTTCTCCTCATTATTACTTTTTATCATTACAGTTTCTTTTCATGACAAACCACTCTAAAATACCAATGTCACCAATACTATTCCCATCTCATTCCATTTACTCTCTATCACACCGCTTGATTCTATTCACTTTATATGATTTTTTGACACTCCAGAATTACCATTGTTTATCTCCTCACATGAGAGCAAGGATCTAGTCCATCTTGTTCTCTGCTTTATCCCAGGCTAAATCAGAATAAGGATTGTTGTATTAAGTATTCAATAAATATTTGTGGAATAAAGTCAAAAGATTAATGAAATTTGTGTATAAAATACTCTGGTAAATAATTCTGAACTTGGAAGTACAGAAGAAGAAATCTGGGGTATATTTTCGTATGATGATGCTATAAAGTATTTTTTCGGGTTTCTTTCAATTTAGCTTAAGCTAAAAATATAGGCAGCCTTTACCAATTTATTTGAGACATAGATCATCTACCTCCTTTCTACAGCCCCTCAAATATAACCATATATCCACCTAATAGTTCTGCTGTACTATAGCCTGATGTTATTTTTCAAAGTTCCATGCATCTGTATCCGTAACAGCATTATCTTTTTACAGGTCCTAGCATATAGTAGACACACATTGGTAATTTACTGAAAAGTTGTTGAAATGAATGAATAAATTAATATTGAAATCCTTAAGAGTAGTTGGTGAATAGTCAAGTAAAGTTTTCTCATCCACTCATTTCCTACCATCCTTCTTAAGAGGGTTTCCTTTTAAGAAGTCTAAATGAACACAACTTATCATTGAAATCTTTTTTTTTAATCTCTCTAGTTAAATTCAGGGGACAACTAGAAATGGGGTATGGGCAGGCTTTACGTTTGATAACTTGCTGTGCTCTTTCATCTTCCCTCTGCAGTCTTACACTCATTGTTTGTTGCTGCTAAAGCAGTAAATGTTGTTTGTCTTAGTTGCAAAACCAAGACTAGGTAACTTTGAAGTGTTTTCTGTTGCTTAATGTCACCTACTGTTCCTGTCAGCAAACTGAGATAAACCTGATGGACTGAGGTGTCTGGTCTAATTCCTTTATTGACACATAGTCCTGTCTTCAAACACCAGTGTAAATGCATAAGTACTGAGATAGTAATGTGTCAGTAATAGGCTGCCAGATAAATGCCATTGTTTACGTACTGATCCCTTCTTCCTAAGGCCCAAACAGCTCAAAAATCTTACAAATTAGCACCTCGCTGAGATCAAAGAATTGTCTTTTCTTTCTGCAATTACCTACTTGGAGAGCTGAGCAAGCAAATGAGACTAGTTTAAGCTGTCTCACTCTAGCCCAAATCTTTCTTTTGAGGAGAACAAATGGTGGAATTATATACTTTTTCAGAAGGAGGTGGTTAAGAATAAGAGACTTTAATTTGCTGTGTAAGAGCAAAGGGATTCTGTATTTTTAAATGTTAATCAATTATTCTATCCCCACTATAATTCTTATTTCTAAAATGAGTGGAAAAAGCTATGTTCATCCTTAACAACCAGTCTTTTGAGATCAGATTAGACTTCAAATTACAAAGACAAAAATAGGTTTAAATTCACTGGCAACCTCAAACAAAAGGTATGGGAAAATTCGTATTTTCTGAAGAAGTGAAAATTTAGACTGCAAACCTAATTTCAGTTTTGTATCTTAAATAGAAAAGTGCACCATTAGTTTAAACAAAAACTAAATGAAATTTACTTGTTCATTAAGTAAATGTCCTCACCCCAAGAACATTCCAGCTCCATTATCCTGTGTCCAAAATGGAATTTTTTTAAATTTGAAGACATTGAGAAAGGAGAAAACAGAAATGACTTACAGAATTTCATTGACTTTACCCTGTTTAGTAATCACGTCTTTCATACTAGTCATACAACCTGGAAACAAAAAATCAAGTGACCAGACCTCATGGTTTAGGACAATGTTGGCTTATTTATAAGAAAGGCAAGATTTTTTCCTGGCGACACATTTTATCTTTTATGTAAATGAAGAAAATGTACTTTCAAATTCTAATGGTACAATGACCAATCTTGTCTTAGTCAAAGTCTTGACACCTATGGAAGAGCAGTTTAAAGAAATGAAAACTGACTGTATTCTCCTTGAAAAGTAATTACCTAGAATAGTAAATATGGGCATCCTTTTTTCAAATGTATGTTTTACTTCACTTTTCACAGCCATGGTTTTTAAAGGAGCATTAAATACATTTCTTATGCCAAAGAGTTCTTGAAAATGAATGTGAACTAAGGGCAAATTTAAATATGATTTGTCTCATTTTCCTAAAACTGCTATGTGCAGAAAAATTCTAGTATCCTTGGGACCATCTGAGGTTAGAGTAAGACCCCCTCCCAGGATGCTATAATCTCCAAGTTTCAGGAGTGCTGATAACTCCAGCCGATGACAACTAGCTATGAGACCATCAACATTCAGACAACTCTAGTAGAATGCTGATAATTATCATAAAACAAGGTTTCTTCAGTAGCCTTTGAAATATATATAAATATTTTATTATATTTAGCCTCTTGATATCTCTGTTGACTTCTGATGTTAAAGAAAAACATGAGGAAAAAGTAGAAGAGTTAAACCAGTGCAGGGTAGTCAAATGGCAAAGTAACCTCTCAGGTGTATATTCAATGTGAACGCTTTTCAACAGGTATCACTCAAGCTGTTGTTTAGTTACTTGAGAAACTTTACCTTGTGGCCAAAATTCAGAATTGGTAAAGCAACAGCAACAAGCATATCAACTATTTTGACTGTTCTATCTTTTATTGAAAGGGGGTTACATAGAATAGATGAAGGAGCAGAGTATTTGAAGGTGGAACACCCAGCAGGCCTTAAGTCTTTCCATCTATGTGACTGAGGCAAGTCATTTAAATCACAGATCCTCAATTTCTCCCTATCTAATATAACATAACAATTCAGGCCCTTCTACATCATTACAGAATTGTTGTGACAATCTAATCACAATGAAATATATTTATAGATATTTGTCAGCTGATAAATATATTTTGTCTCGGAAGACGGACTATTTTATGTCATGGAGCTTAAAGAAGATGTACTGCTAGCAGCTGAATTACGCTAACTAGTCTGAATAATCAAAAAGGAAACATGTTTTATTAACTAACCTATATGAGAAAGAAAGTTATGGAGGATGGAGGGGACTTTTCCCTTTTGCATTTGTACTCATTTATACTTTCCCTGAAATAGAGATTGTGATACTCCACCAGCAACTCTCGGCCCTCAGTTCTGGCTTGGAAATTGGAGGAAGGGGTCCAAGGACACATGAACTGAGAGTGCCAGTGAGTGTCCCAGGGCAGACTGTGGAGTCATAGATGTTAATTTGTAAAGTTACCTTGCTATTCAGACTCCGGGCAGTTAGATGCCACATTAGATTCTTAATCTTCAGTCTCAACCTAATAATAATGTGTCTGAGGTTAATGAGCCATGAAGCGGACCTTTCTACTTTCTTTTTTTTTCTTAAACCTACCAGGAAAATGTAATAAGTTCCTGTGCTTTCATATATCTGTCTTTGGTCTCTGTAACAAAAAATACAGTGGCACGTAAATTGTGGCAATGTATATGACAACGTTCATTTCTATTTTCTAAGTAATAGTAGTAGAAGAAGGAAGGTAAAACTTTTGATGCCGTTCCATAAGTGAGCAAGCTGGGACACCCCTCCGTGAGTCCAGTGCTTACACAAGCACCTGAATGCAGAGCTGCCAGCCTGGGTCCATGCATCGAATTCTGCTGAAGCCCTGAAAGCACCTGTTGTGAAAAGCTGGAAAAAAGACTTGGCTACCAAAACTCATGTTAATTTTTGTCACCCTTTTGAGCAAATATCCTTTGCAGATCAATAGTCTACTCATTTATTTTTAAGAATGTTTTCTTTTGAATTTCCTTTCCTCTCAATGCGGTTTCAGAATCTAGTCCTGTAAAAAACAATCCTTTTCATAGAGTAGAAGAATACAATACTCAAGAGTGGTCAAATTCTCAGGTTCAAAGATGCTATTATTTTCTCCTTTTCTGCAAGTCTTATTGCCTCGAGTTAATTGCCTTGAGACTAATGACAATCCATTACCTTCTCTATTGTAGATTTAGATACTGTATTGTCAACACAATATGAAACAGCATTAAAATTCTGTGTCAGAAAAATTCCAAAATGTACATTTTTCTTTAAAAATTTTACATTTTTCAAGTTTAAAATTTTACATTATTTTACAGTAAAAATAGCAGGAAATTTGTTCCTTATAAGTACTGAGGGATCATTATTAAATAAAATTTACAGCAATTGTGCTTTGTAAGAGTTCTTCTGAAAGAAATATCCAGAGTTATTAGCCAAAGGAAGGGAAGGGAAAAACACATGTATGAATGCAAAGGATCCAGTGTTTTTCCAACGGGGTACTGAAAACTCATTCTTTTGGTGAGGGGAAAGTGAACAACTCTTTCTTTACTGTGATTCATTTCTTGGTCTAAGTTATTTCCCAAACCAAGAGTGCACTCTCTCTTGAGTCTCTGATGACTTATCTGGCTGCCAAAAAAGGAAGGTTACTAGTCCCTTGGAATCCATATAATTATATTCCTGTGGGCACTTATAAGGAACCACCAGCTCTGTCCTTGCACACCCCACTTCTAGGCTGGCTTCCACCTTGGGGGTGGTGAGAACTTAAAAGAAAACATTTTGACCTACTTCATACCTCATAAATCAAATTTTATCCCTTCAAATAACACTCAAATCCCATCTTGTTCATAAGTGCCAAACTGAATCAACTCTGACTTTACTTTCTTGTTTACCTCCTATATGATTGCAAATAATATTATTCTCATATTAAAATTTTAGCAAATAATATGTCACTTACAATTTGCACTCCTACAGAAAGCCAGGAAATTTTTTAGATATTTAAGAAAGTCAGACCTCCAATGCTCTTGATTCAAGTAAGTCCTGACCAAAGATTTAACCAGAATGTTCCTTCAGTGCTACTAAGTAAATGTTTATTTATTTATGAATTTATGTAACACTTCTCTTTTGAAGAGAGAATTTGAGGTAGTTTCCAGAAATGTATACATACCAATGGAAGAAAAACAGACCAACTGGTGGAAACTAAAACTAATGAGAAAGATAAATAGATTTTTTAAAATATTAAGGTAGATTAAATTAAGGTTGGTACCCAATACTGGTCCTAGGGTCCTTCTAGATTTGCTACATGTGGATGACAATTTTGAAGCAGATTATCCTAACAATCCAGCAAATATAGTTTGAAAGTACAGTCAGGCATGAGACTAGCCATGTTGCTGGCCAAAATCAAACACTTGGAGAGAGAGTACAGTTGTTCCTGTTTCTGTGATATGTGAGGAATTTTTCCCATGTTTCCTCAGGGACCATGAGTGGACACTGAGTGCTTAGTGACTGTTAGTTGGAATGGAGACTTCTGGGAAAAAGGTGAAATGAATGACAGCGTTGAAGGGTGGTGGGGGGGAAGGTCTTTATCATATTTAATGTGAGCTTGTAGTGATTAATGAGTTTGAGATACCAGGTTTGAGTATGTGTGCTTGATTCCAGGAGAGCTGGAGTCTAACAGTTTGTATAGGAGCTAAATTCGTGGGAATGGAGTTTTCTGCCTAGGGACCTGAGCAACCTTTACTGCAAATTCATCAGAGTAAGCCCCTGTGCACCAAGCAATCAGGCTCACTACTTATTATTTACAAATCTTCCAGAGCTCTCATCAAATAGGAGCCCCAAATTTCTGGATTTCTGGAATTTCCATGATTTCCTCCGTTCTCAATATATGAAGGGGTCAGGGATCTAGATATCCAGGGGAGACTTGTTCTACCTTCTACATTCTAGAGGATGGCGCTTTGGTACTTAGAGATACAGAAGGCAGATTTAAGTATAGTCATTTGGAGGTCATCTGTCTTATTTACAATAGAGTTCTCAATTTCATAGCATGCCTATTGTTAGAAAAAGGGATTTACTCACTCTTATTGAGTGCCTACTCTGTTCAAGCTACTAGGTAAACAGTAATGTGTTTTCCAAGAGAAGATGACAATTTTGAAAGCCTCAAATCTTATATAATTAGCGGTGCGGGGGGGAGGCTTTAAGAAAATTATGAATAAAATATTTATAGGACTATGCATGCAGCCCATGCCACTGAGGTGAAGCATAAGCCTCATTAACTTCATGGGAAATCTCTCTGATGGTTTCTCCTGTAATTCTCAGAGCAATCAATGATATAGGTAATATTCTTTCCATCTAACATAAGACAAAACTTAGATTAATCAGAGATTAACCTATCCAATTATTGGGGTTGCCAGATTTTGCAAATAAAAATACAGGACTCTCAGTTAAATTTGAATTTCACTATGCAACAAATAATTTTTAATATGTGTGTTTCATAAAATGTTTGGAATATATTTATATTTAAACATTATCTCTTGGTATCTGAAATTTAAATTTAACTTGTTAGCCTGTATTTTATCTGGCAACCCTAGCAATGACAAACAGCCAGGCTTTTAAACTCAGGTTTATTGTATATAAACTCAAGTATATATCATTCCTTCTCTATTATAGCTGCCACATGCTTAACAATTATTAAGCACAATCATTTTCTTATTAAATTAAAATAATTTTCATATTAAAAAGTTTTATTTAAATAACTGAAATTATATATGATATTCTACTCTTAAAAACTTTTAATTAAACAAGGAATAATATTTATTCAATTAAAAAATTAAATACAAACCAAAAAACACTTATAATCCTCTTTTATAGATAAGTTCCTTATCATTTAGTTTATATATACACTCTTCTGACTTTTTATATAAATATATATATATAAATTTAAAAAATAGAACTATATATCCTTTGAAATACAAAGTGACTTTGAAAAAAAAACTTTGTTTTCTTTGTTCTGGGCCTAGGATGTGATGATAGAGATTTGGTAATCAATTATCAGGATTTGGATTGCAAAAATCATCAAGTAGAATACCAGAGGTGAAAGCTTCCCACTGAAATTCTCACTTCTTTTGAAGTGTGAGATTAATGATCTATATCAGGTGGCTGACCCTATTATAGTCAAACTTAATGTGAAGTATTTCAGATGGCTACAGGATGATATAGGTGTGGCTGACAAAAACCCTCTCAGAATTGAGATAAATTGGCTTGGCCTCATCACTGTGATTCACTGTCTTATAGAGCAAGGCAGGCAAGGAAAAACAAAAAGTTCCTTGACGGATGAATTAAGTTCTTATTGCAGATTAAAAATAAAGTAAATCAGTGACTTTATAGTGGGTATATATGTCAAATTCCTCTACCAGAATTGCCATATATGTCATATGTATGCTTTACACTGTAAAGCAGATATTAGGTTTTCTTTCAGAGGAAGGGGAAAATAGAGCATAATTTGTCATGAATGTACAACTTCTGAGATAACTGAAGAAGCATGAAAGTCAGCTTTTTACAGATAAAACTCTTTTCATCTATAGAATAAGCCTATAGTAAGCAAAAACAGTGACCCAGATCTTTGCTCAAATGCTGAATTTAGGGATGTGTTGACATAAAGCAAATGGAAGTGTCAAGTAAATTATTGGCAAAATGTTCTTCTATGCCTGCATTACCTTACTTGGCCATGTAGACTTAGCTCAGATTTCCAGAGAACATCCTGGAAATTTTTACTTAGTGTACCTGGTCAAAATAGAACAGTCAACACAGATATTTACTTGTGATTTCCCCTAAGGATGACCCACCTTTGACTCCAACCCTGACTTCCATCTTTGGAATCAACACCTATTTTTACCTAGAGGAGGGGCTAGGTGGCAATATCTACAATTAACAGATATCCCACCATAAATTCATCAGTAGAATAGAGGAAAGAGACCCTAGAGAATTGGAAACTGGTCATGGATCTAACAATATCCACACACAAGTTTCCAAGTTGACACAATGGCAACTTACCCAACTTGCACATTATTTATCATAGATCTCAGTGTACTCACCCATAAAATAAAGCAGTGGGATTTTGTTGATTCTTTGAGCCCACTCTGGATTCCTAGCTCTAAGTTATTCAAAGTTATATTTTTTCTCTTTTCAAAAATTCTAGATATATATTTCTATTTGGAATTTCTTTTAACAGCTTACTTCTGCTAAAAACACAGACATCTGTGTTTGAACGAGGGATAATCACTGTAGCAAATTCCTTTTTCTATTTTGAGGATTAAACAGTAAAATATATATTCTGTATGTGTGTTTTACTATTAGAATTTCATTTTGGGGACTTCCCCAGTGGTCCAGTGGTTAAGACTTTGCCTTCCAATACAGGGGGTGCAGGTTCAATCCCTGGTTGGGGAACTAAGATCCCACATGCTGTGGAGTGTGGCAAAAAAATTTTTTTACATAAGGTATAACACTTTAAAAAAAAGAATTTCATTTTTGTTAAAATTCCAGTTTTGTTGTAAAATTTTGTATATATGTCTTGAGAATATATGTATGTGTTTGTGTATATGGATCATTAGATATAAATATATATAAACATAGTAGCGTATGTACTGAAAACAATGTCTCTTTAGTCCAGTGCTTTTCAGTCCATCTGAAGTGAAGAACCAGAGTTTTTAAAGTTATCATTATTATTATTATTATTATTTTTAATCCCATGGGAACCAAAAGTTTTGTAAACTACAATTAAAGTGTCAAATTCCTATTATAGTTTCTGTTTCTTCTCTCCTTGCAGACTAGTAACAAACAGTTTGAGACAGACCATCTAATGTCCATCAACCACATTTTAAGTAGAATGGCTCTAGAACATGAGATTACATGAAACTTTCATTTTCTTTATTAATATTTTATATAGTTTGATTTTAATGTAGATTTTATTTCTAAAATAAAGAGAAGAGAAAATAAAGTTAATTTTCATAAAATAAATTTAATTTTATATAAATATATATGTGACTAGAATAATATACTTTTAATTGTTAATCTAAGTTATCTCTGGTTGAAAATAAATGAAAAGCATATCTTTCCCTTTTTTAGGAGGAGAGTGTATGTCTCAGTATTTCATGATCATCCATTGCAAAACAAAGAGCAATGTAAACACAATTAACAAGTTTGATTAACACAGCCGTTCCCTTCCAATTACTTGAACCATTCTTTTGAAGGGATTTCTCAAGAGGGAAATTTTGTGTTTTTAGTATGATTCCAGTTCTAGCTCAGTATAAATTCTAGTTTAAAAGAAATGTAATTTGGCCCCCCAAAATATTATTCATAGATTTTCATTCATCGGTCAACACTCATTTAATCGAGCCACAAAGGTTTATGAAGAAATTCTTCAGGCAGTAGTTGCCTGGTTCTCTAGCAATAGTTGACACACTATTTCCAAGGCAGCTGATGCTGGTATTCAACATGTTTTAATTTCTAGCTAACATTTGGATATTCACTCATCAATTTACCAAATATTTAATGAGCATAGCGCTATGAATGAATCAGGCACGATACTAGGTCCTAAGGATAAAATGTGGAGGAAAGAAACACAGTCCCTGTCCTCACGTAGCAGATAAACTGGCAGGGACGGCTGATATGGAGCAAGTATCTACATGCTCTGGAAGCAACGTGGAGAGGAGAGGGAAAGGAGAGCAAGAAGGGTGTGGGAGATGGCTTGCAAATCAGCGTGAGCCAGCTAACCAGATATTAGCATGATTCATTTCTTCAGAGAGTTTATTACGTACTACACAAAAGAGTCACTAGGACATTCCTAACTGACCTCAGATTTTTTTTTAATTAAAAAAAGTTTCACTTGTTTATGTGAAAACAGAGTGAGAAAGGTTAAGAGAAAATAAAACAGCCCCCTGAAAGCGTACCCTCAGTCATATAGCAGCACACAGTGGGGTTCTATGCTGTCTTTCAAGGGCTGAAGTGGGGAGGCTGACATCTGCTATTATTATTCCAGAGCAGACATGTACCTGCCAACCCAACAGTTCAGAATTTAATGATGTGGATTTTTTGATGATTTTTCTCTTGAGAAGTGTTGGGGGAGTTCTAGGTCAGTCTGGATTTATCCTTTTCTTATTTCTGTTCTTTTACAAATTCAATGTGGTAAACATACAGTTTTCACCATAATAGCTAACATGTTCTGTGTACTAGCTACATGCCAGTAATGTGCTAAAAATGTCACAAGCAGATCTCTCAATTTGTTTGACTTTATGAAAGAAGTGCTATTTTTATTTCATTTTTCAGATGAGGAATTGAGATGTGAAGAAAATAATTAACTTGTCCAGCATCACAGAGCAAAGGGACAAAGCCAAGCTCACAGCCAAGCAGCTTGAGGGTATAAACTTCCACTGCACCATACTTCCACAGACATCATCAATGGCCCCATGACCTGATTGCAATCTATTTTAAGAGGTGGTGCACATTTTCTTAGGGGATTAGGTCCTCTCTTTAGAACAGATTCAGGAATCAAACCCACTAGTTTGATGGTGTATCAAATAAATATCAAATAATGACCATAATGAAAATAACAAGGAAGAACCAGGTGCTCTTGGATCAAAGGGAAGCCAAGCTCTGAGACAGTGAGAAACTTTAGCTCAGTCTTCATAGAACGGCAGCTGGCCCCAGCCAACATCTGAGCTCCAGTGAAGTTACATCAGTTGGACACAAAGTGGGTGTGATAAGGGCCTTTCCCTTTACAGGACAAACACTTGGCCTCCCATAACACCAGCTAGAGCTGCTTTGTCCAGCTGTTGCTCTTCTCTCTTAGATAGGGCTACCTAAGAGTGTGGGTAAAGAGGTACTGGCATGGTGCCCGCCCACGTACACACATGCCCTCCATATAAAGAAGTCCTCATTCTCCTTAGCACATGAGGCTGGTATTGTTCAGCCCAAACCCATAATTGTACCGATTACAAGGTGACATGAGTGCATACCAACTCCAGCTCGATATTGATCAAACTGAATCTTTCTAAAACTGATTTATGGTTCCAGCAGCACTTCCCCTCTGGATTCTTACACAGGTATCAAATCATCCTCATGAAAAAATAAACTGAAATAAACAAAAAAATAGTGGAGGACCATGAATACCTATAGGATGGCCCTAGTTTATTACTCCCATGACCTTAGAGACATCCACCTGCTGTTCCATGGCTGCTGGGCCTGTTGTTTTTGCCTTTCCCCGTGAATAAAGCAAGTCTCAGGGAAACTGTTATCTGTGTCTAAAGATGAGGCTGCCACCACTGGCATGTGTGTCCTCCACACACTATTTTCTTAGGAAGAAAAAAATGACTAAAGTCATTGCTTAGTTTCTTGTTTCTGCTCTGAGACCACACAATTGTCTGCTACCCAAGATCAGAGCAATGGTTCAGAATCTTGACTTTAGGTTATCTTGACTTTACCTGTTTTGTTCCAATGGAGACAAATTAATTAAATAATACTCAACTAACTCATTTGTTCTTTGGGGACTTGAAAAACAAATTGCAAATAACATCACCTTGCCAATCCTGAAAGAGATTTAAAACTGTATTTCAATACAGCTGTATTATTACAGATGTATGTTCATTATTCATTCATGTATTCAACAGCTATCCCTGCTGAATACTAAGTGTGTGTAAAAATACCGCCATTTCCCAGAGGGAGAGAAAGAGGAAAGTCACCTAGATTTTCCTTCCTAACCAACCCGCAGCACTGAACCTAGCGCAGAACACAGATATGTACATAAATAACCATAATGTAAGGCACAGTGTAAGTTCTATAATAAAAGATTAGGATGTTATGAAAAGAAAACGTGAGTGGATCAGGAGTTCTTTAGTTGTAAATTAAAACCCCACTCACGCTGGCCAAAAAAACGGTGTTTACTGGCTTCCTTAGACATAAAGTCCCAATGCAGATCTAGTTGCAGGCTAGGCTTCATCCAGCAATTTAGATGTCTTCCCTAGTGGCTACCCTGAGCCCCATGATTTTACCTATGGTAGTAACATGGCTGTAAACGTTTCACAGCTCACATATTCTTACCCCACATTTAGGAAAGAAGAGAAGGTTTCTGTTTCATGGACACCTCAGCAAAATCACCTCTCATCTCTTGGACTATGATTGTCTTAAGTGCCCAATCTCAAACCAATCATTTTGACCAGGACTGTGGGTATTCTAATTGGTTTAAGCCGATCAGGGCCCAGCCCTTGGATTAAGGAATGGATCAAGACCACCAAAACCACATGGCTGAAAATAGAAGGGGTGGCTTCCCAAAGAAAATCAGGATTGTGTTAGTCAAAGAAGGGAAATGGATGCTGGACAGGCAATACCTCACAGTAGGAAACAATTCTGAGAGGGAAAGGGGGTAGGTAGAGGTTAAAAAAGAGGGCTCCCTAGAGACCCTGCTCAACAGGCATCTTGATTAGAAGATAAGAAGCATCTATAATTGAAGATATGAAGCAGATGACTTCAGTCTACAATCCCCCCTGGAGTGCCACCCACTAACCACTTCTCTACTTGAAAATGCCACCAGAACTGCCTCTAGGAGTTCCACAAGTCAGCTCCTCCTCACCTGCCTCACCAGCTTCAAGAGCATGGCCACAGCTTTTGCTGATGTCTGGGCAATGACCGAGTTAAGACCATAACAGAAATAGTTTTCAAGGGACTCCTAGTAAGGTAGCCATGGCTTATAGATAACCCTTCAATAGAAATATGACTGAACTTAATTATCTCTTTATGAAAAAATCACAGGGCCTAAGCACACAGATACATGAATACAGATAACAGCTACCACTTAATGAAAACTTACTTCAAAAGAGAAGCGATAATTGTTTTACATACATTATATCTGATCATCTAAAACACACAAGAAATTAATGAGGTAAATACTATTTTTATATCCATTTTTCAGTTAAAAAATTGAGGCTTAAAATTACAGGGAGAATATAGTGAAAATGGAATCTGAATGTAAAGATTTCTTAATGCTCTTAATCATTATACCTTATAACTAAATTTGATGGGTTAGAAACTCTTGGACTGTATATAATTCATAAAGTGAGATACTTGTTTTATGTTATACAGATAATGAATTGGCAACACAAAACACCTAAGGAGCTTCTGTAGTCTGTTTCCTGAAGATTTAAGTTTTCAATATGGCCAATTTTCAACCGTAATGAGGAGAACTAGAATATAAAAATATCTGAAACACTGTTCTTTAAAGAAATTATTTGTATTTTTCTTTGGAATGCATTATACTATTTTCCCCTTCACATGCACACTCATACATAAACATTGTATTAACTGATCTAAAGATGTTTGGATTCATTAGCCATAAAATAAGTTTCTACTTGCTGAATACAAATTGATGAATTTAGGGGTCACTGAACATATTAAAATGGCTGTAAGATAAATATTTTTCATGACTAATGCAATCATTTAAATGTAAACCAAAATAGTCAGTGCATTGTATTGCAATGGTCTAGGAGCTGAGTCTATCTCACTCTAATCTAATTCTAATTCTTTCTAGATATGAAACTAGGGACATTATTTAATCTTGCTAAACATCAGTTTTAATCTTGCTAAACATCCTTATGGATGAAGTCACATACGTTAAGTATGTAATACTGTTATTGGCACATAGTAAGTACCCAGTAAATGCTAACTATCTTAATCAGCTATTAATAGTCAGCTTTCTTTCTCCCTCCCTACCCCCTTTTTGCTCTTTTCTATGTAGATTCATCAAAAAGAAGTAATAATTCTATAGATTTTTAGTATTTCTGTAGGAATACTGATACCATTCCTTGACTATACCCCTCCAAGCTCTAATAATATTTTACCTGCTGGGGCAAGGCAGTTACCAATGCAATAATTTTTATCACATTTGAGCCCCTCAAACATACTCAGCATATTCTTTTTCCTGACCCTACTTAAATGAGGTCTTGACAGATTTAAATCATTCTGATTTCACAAGGGAAAAAGTTTTGACTTCCTTGTACTAATATTTTTTTAATCAAAAGAAAAAATACGAATGGGGAATGGACTCATCAGCAAACTATCTTTGTACTTGGAAAACAAGAAAAGACATGAGCTAGGACATTTTGCATGCTAAGGGACAGCTGGCAAGGACTGGAGACATTTTATGTTGTCACAACTCTGTGTGTGTGTGTGTGTGTGTGTGTGTGTGCTGGGGGTGGGGGTGCCGCTGGAACCTCATAGGCAGAGGTCAGTGATGGGCTAAACATCCTATAATGCACAGGACAGCTCCCACAGCAAAGAATTATCAGATCCAAATTTTAGCAGTGCCAATATTGAGAAAATCTGGTCTGGATATATTACCATTGATGTTAAAGACATATTTACTTGGCGTATATTCTCCAGCACAACCTCCAACGTGATTGTTTTCAGTTAGAAATATGTTATTATAACAGCTAGATTTTAAATTATTTTTCCTACTTCTTTCCCTCTTCCGAAGTATATAGAATTCTATTTGAACCAATTTAGAGGCCTGGGGAAAACCAGACTCAGATACTTTCAGAAGCGCCACCCTTTGACATGTTATCTTCACTTGTTAAATGATAGTTTAACAGCCTTCAGTCACCTGCAGGGAGGTCCTACCGTTTCCACTGTGGGAATCCATGTGTGTGGGTGTCATGAGGTCACAAAGCAAGAAACCATGATTTACTGAGACTTTACACTGTGCGGCAAGGCCTTTGGAAATGTTCTTTACCCTTCCACTGGGACCTGTTGTTTCAGACCCAGAAAGAGTCTTTGACAGTAGAAAAGACAAGGGGATTTTTTTATAAAACACACATAAAACACAAATAAATGACTCCAATTCTCAAATTGTTCTACGGGTGCTTTTTGTTTGGTATAGAAGGAAGACAAAAGGAAATATCTGATTTTTGCAGAATATGAAACTTAGCAGAGTTTCGCATTCACTGGGTTTCTGTTGCTATTTTGATTTTTCTAAAAGTGTGACATCCTGTATCTTAGTGGTGTGAAACTGAAACGAATTAATACAACATGTTCCAATTGTAAGAATGTGCAATTTTGAATTAATCACACAGATGACAGAAGTATGAAAATATTCTTTGGCACAATGCTACAAAAACTCAATAAAAATACAAAGAGCGTTACACGAAATACACATTGCTACATCACCTTAGAAATTTATTTACCCTTCCATAGTTAATTTTCTCATTTTTATTTACTTTTTATAGAAATCTGGGAACTATCTTTGAAAGTTTAAAATTACATATATTGAATGGGGAGAAATATAGACTTTTGCAGTTTATGATTTAGTGTGCGTCAATGCCTACGACATTTTTTTCCCCTTTTGGTTAGTTTCAAATATTCCAGGCGTGCGCTTGACTACTCTTCTCTGCCGGCCAAGTTTTCTCTTAGGCTCATAGTAAACAGAAGAAAATTTAGAGAAAAAGCACCTCCCTTGAATATGACTTATTAAAAAGAAAGAAGCTTTTCTTTCTCTTGCTTCAGATTTTCATTTGGAAGGCTTGCATTTTGCAGCTTTTTCTTAGAACTGTAAAATTTTTCCTTAAAATGTTTTAAACTTAAAATAAAAGATCGTACTAGGGAAACAGCCAGAAGATTTGAAAGCTTTTTTCATCCTTTGCTCCTCTTTATTTGAAATGAATATGTAACACCAGCTGATCCATGTAAACATTTAATCGTACTTAAATTTCTAAAAGTTTTAAAATATAATTGTCATTTTTACATGAATTCTGAGCTGAAGTGCAACCACAATAGAAAAAGATGGTTGAAATATTTACTTTCTCTTATTTCAGGAAGGAACTCCTAAAACATAGGTCTAATTGTGTTAAAGAATTTTGGAGATATGACATTCTAAAGGATTTTGGAGATAAATTAGTACCAAAACATAATAAATCAAAATTCTAATGTTACTGATCATTGCAAGGAGGCTATTTATTCTTAAAATACATGATTTAAAAGCTAACTGTAAGGCTGATCTTCCTCATTCAATAGAGATTGAGCAATTGCCTAAAACATGCCAAGTATAATTACTGGGCAATGCCTTGTCATTTCTAAGTGAAATAGGTCTGTTAACTAGCAAATTTATGCATTGCCCAATGTATACTGTACTTTGAATTCTGATAAATTTAAAGGAAATATATCCACATGCTCTAAATACATTATTATATTTTAGGTGGACTTGGCCTTGAGTTTAAGCTCAAGAAGTTATTTGATTCTAAATTTCATATGACAGAAATAATGGTCAGGAATAACAAAGACATTAAATAAATAAATGAATGAATGATCAGACTTGCCCTAGCAGGTGTTAAAATATACGAGATACTTGGTAACTTAGAAAATATTTACACAGGGATAGAAAAATTGATCATTGGAAAAAATTAGTTAAGAAACAGGTCATTTGTATATGGAAATTTAGTTTGAGAAAAAGGTAGCATTTCAAATAGGAGGGGTATTTGAAAGGCAGATTGGAAATATCTATCAAAATTAGATATGCATATAACTGAAGTAAATACACCTTTAGAAACCTGTTCAAAAGAAATACTATTACAAATGCAAAAACAAGTAAGCAGAATGATACTCATTGTTTCATTGTTTGAAATAGCAAAATGTTAAAAATAGACTAAATACACAAAGAGAGGTATTTTTAAAATATATATTATAAGCATAACGGAATACTATGAAACCATTAAAATAAATGATGTAGACATATATGTGTGAATATGGAATTCTCTCAGGAAATCTTAAGTGAATAAAAGCAAGCTACAAAATCCATAAAGAATGATGCCATTCATATAAGTAACCAGAAAGTAATGTGTATGCATAAACATATGTACAAAGTATAATAAAAAGAAAGAGATTGGAAGATTATACATCAAATTGTTTACAGGGTATACCTCTAGGAAGTAGAGAGGAAATTGGGTCAGGAGTGTGAATGCGGACTGTTAATTGAAGAAAAACAATATATCTCTGTATTGTTGAATGTTTTAAAGACTCCTTAAAGAGAACAGTGAAAAGAACTCTACACTTGCACTATCCAATATGTAACCACTAGACACATGGGACTATGGAGCTCCTAAAAAGGGTTAGTGTGATTGAAGAAATGAATTTTTCATTTTAATTTTAATTAAATTTATTTTTAATTTCAGTAGCCCTATGAATAGTGGCTACTGTATTGGACAGTGCAGCTCTACATCATCAGCCATCTGATGAGGGAGTTACAAATGTATTTCCACTTACTAATACAGTCCTCTCTTGACCCATGTGGGATTGGTTCCAGGACCTGGGGAGGACACTAAAATCCCCAGATACTCAAGTCCCATAGTGGGCCCTCCATATCCATATTTCTGCATCCACGGATTCAACCAACCACAGACCGAGTAGTATTTATTGAAAAAAATCTGAATGAAAAAGGGCCCTCCAGTTCAAACCAGTGTTGTTGTTCAAGGATCAAATGCAGTCATTAGTATTCATAAATAAAACATCTGCCACTGGGGCTTCCCTGGTGGCACAGTGGTTGGGAATCCGCCTGCCAATGCAGGGGACACGGGTTCGAGCCCTGGTCTGGGAGGATCCCACATGCCGCGGAGCAACTGGGCCCGTGAGCCACAATTACTGAGCCTGCGCGTCTGGAGCCTGTGCTCCGCAACAAGAGAGGCCGCGATAGTGAGAGGCCCGCGCACCGCAATGAAGAGTGGCCCCCGATTGCCACAACTAGAGAAAGCCCTCGCACAGAAACGAAGACCCAACACAGCAAAAATAAATAAATTAATTAATTAATTAAAAAAAAAAAATCTGCCACTGACCCTTACAAGCTGTGACCTTGAGCAATAATCCCTCTGACTTGAGTTTCCCAACTAGACTGTTTCAAGCTATGCGTACAATATGGTACCTACTAACCACATGTTGAGCTACTTATTTTGGGAGTAATATTTTGGATATGTCAGGTTAAAATAAGATATATTGTTAAACTCATTCATCTGTTTCTCTTTTTTCAGTGTGGCTACTAGAAATTTAAAATGTCATATTTGGCTTACATTATATATCTATTGAATAGTGCCATTTAACACAGTCAAGAAGCCTGGGTATTCCTTCTGCCTCAGTATTTCACATACTGTGTGATTTAGGGGAAAGTAACTTCACACTTCTGATCTTTGGTTTCCTTATATAGGCCCTGTTAACTGGGTTTTGGTTCAATGTAACAAGAAATAATATAAATGAAAGCATTCGGAAGACAATTTAAAACAAGACAGTCTAATGATTTAAGGAAGTTCTCTCAGTAACAAATGTGTGCCTCCCAGTAATTAAGTCATTTGAGGTTAGCTCAAATTTTTCCCAGTGGCTTATTCTCCCTAGAAGCTTAATCTAGGACCCTGTCATTACAGATGTCTGTCCAGCTAAGCCAAAGAGAAAATCCAAGACCTAAAAATGCACCTTTTCTTCTAAGTTCTGGTTGCCATTTTCTTAGTGTAGTTCAGATTAGGGCAGTTCTAGTGGAGATCAAACATAGAAGAAAGTTTCATATCTTTAAATCACTGCCCAGTATCAAAACTCAAAGTCTCAGGGCAAGATATAGAGACAGAACTATAAATAGAAGGACTTTAGAAGGAAGACAGCAGTGATTTCTGAAGTGTGGTCCCAGAACCACCAGCAGCAGCAACCTAAGGAATTTGTTACAAATGCAAATTCTCAAGCTCCAGTTCAGACCTACTGAATAAAAAAGTCTGGGGTGTGATCTAGCAACATGTTTTAACAAACCACCCAGGTGATTCTGATGCACGCTAAAGTGCAGAACCAGTAATCTGGATGATTTTACAAGGTTTCTTGGGATTCCAAGTTCTGACATTCTAATTGAATTCTATAATTCTAATCTGTCATGTGATGGTGAGTCTTTCTTGAGAGTTGCTTGACGTTGTTTATGAGACGAATGTCCCAGCTCCCTAGTCACTGTGAATGGAGAGCATCATTCAAACTCCTATGGAAACATAACATCAAGGATGGAGCACGTTATGCAAATTACAAGAACTCCGAGAAGTAGAGGTCATTTGATTTAGTTACTCCATAGCCTTTAAAAAAAACATCATTATGGTTCTTCTATTGGGAGAAGGAGCATATTTCTGTTAAATTGAATAGCTAGAAACAAGGAAGAAATTGTACCTCTGAAATAGTTCATTTAAGTTTAAGGTTTTTAACCAAACTGGAGTGAGCAATAGGCCACTGGAATGCTGCAAAGAAAGGATTGCATCATTTCAATAGCTTTTGTCAGGAAACTTTAGTGCAGTCAAACCGATGCAACTAGGTGGACAATTGAAAGAGAGAGAAAGGTAGAGGAAGGAAGATGGGCATTTTTTTTAGCTCAAACACATTTCCTGTCCTTACAGGAAGTAATCCATGGGAAGATGAGGCATTATCCCCCTCCAAAATCCTGAAATGCTGGCTCATAGAATATGACTTTGAGAGTGTACATGGAAGTAGTGTTAGAGGAAAGAGACAAGCATTGGTTCTTTAGGTTAGGCTGACAACCCAACTCCAGTGGCCTGTGTTTAGGAGGCATATTTCTTACCAGCCTGACTGAGCTTCATCTATGATTACAGGAGACCCTGAGCTAAAAAGGACAGAGGTATGGTCTAGAAGCAGGTGGAGAATGGTAGTCCACAGGCCAAATGTTGAATAGTATTTCATCTTTGTAACAATGTCACATCCTAGGATATTGCAATAAAGCCCAGGGAGAAAATACAAACAGGCTGGCTTCATTCTTGTGATGAGTTGAGTGGTTTCAGGGTCACAGGAAGTGATGATAAATGCTGTGGGGTGTGCCAGAAAGATCCCAGGTGCTACCATCAAAGTTATAAACACCTCTACCTTGACAGCTTGAGGGTATTACCCTCCATGGCTCATGTAGGCAGTGGGCTCTCATAAAAACATTAACTGCCAATCACATAATAATAATAGAAATAGTAATCTATAACTTATGTTTTCTAGCCACTATTGAGAGCTTTTTATATGTTTTCTCATTTAATGCCCATAACTTTGTGAGGTATGTACCACCATTAACCTCATCCTATTCTGTAGGAGCAACTCGACCCCAGGACACCATCTTTTAGCAGTGGTGCTGGGCTTTGAATCACGCCCATCTGGCTCTAAAGCTTACCCCTGTAGCTAGTGTAGTCAATGGTTCTTAAACTTGAGAATACCTAGGAGACATCTGGAGGGCTTGTTAAAACGTGTTACTGAGCCCCACCCTCAGAGTGTCTGATCCAGTTCTGTAACTGGGCCTGAGAATTTGCATTTCTAACAAGTACCTGGGTGATGCAGATGCTGCTGACAGACACCCACCCTTTGAGGAAACACTGCATTAAGTTAACCTTGTGCCACATGGACAGTTGCATCAACCTCTTCACTAATGATTCTACAGCAAGCAGGCAATTTCTTATCAGTTGGACTTGCAGTTAAAGCCATCCTCCAGTGCTTTACAGCAAAGCTTCTCAAATTTTAAAGTGCATTAAGATCACATGGGATCTTGTTAAAATGCAGAGTCTGCTTCACTAGGTCTGAGGGTGGGACCACAGATTCTGCACTCTAAGGACCTCCCAGAAGTACCTATGCTGGTACTAAGGCCTTACATCAGTGGTTCTCAGAGTGGCCCCAGACCAGCAGCGCAGGCATCATCTGGGCGCTTTTAGAAATGCAAATTATCCCTCACCCTGGACCTACTGGATCAGAAATTCTGAGGGTAAAGCCCACCAATCCTTATTCTAGTAAACCCTCCAAGTAATTCTGATACAGGCTAAAGTTTGAGAATCATTACCTTACACCACTGCTTCTCAAACTTGGCTACACATTAGATTCATCTGGGAAGTTCTCAATAGTACTGATGCCTGGGTCCCAACTCGAGATTCTGATTTAATTGGTCTCAGGTGTTTCCTGACCATCAGTATTTTTAAAGCTTCTGGTGATTTCCATGTACAGCAATATAAGAACAACTACCTTACAGTGTAGTATAAAACCTTGCTTTTCAAATTATGATCTCTGGACCAAAAGCACTGGAAAATGGGGGAACTTGTCAGAAATAAGAAATCTCAAGTCACTCTCCAGACCTACTGAATCAGACTTGCAAGTGATTTTATGCATTTTTAAAAGAAGCACTGGTCTAGAGAAACAGTAGAGCAGCATTATTTAATAGAATTCTTTGAGATGATAGAAATGTTCTGTATCTGAACTGTCCAATATGGTAACCACTAGTCATATGTGACTGTTGAGCACTTGAAATGCGGCTACTGCAATTGAGAAACTAAATGTTTTATTTTAATTAATTTAAATAGCCACATATGGCAAGTAGCTACCATATTAGTATAGATATTGCTTTAGAGAAAGAACAATGATTTCAAGGCATAATTAGGATTTGCCAATGATACAGCATTTGACATTACCTCAATTGTGTGGTGAAAAGCAAGGACTGGACAATAGGCAATACTGTAAGATAGGAGAATTTTGTGTCTGCCATTTTCTTTTCTGGGTACCAAGTACCTTTATTTGGTACACGGGTATTCCATAATCCCTGACACTCTATAAATTCTGTTTGCCATCATCCCCACAAATTATCTATCTACATTTTATCTGAGAGAACTATTAATCCTTTATTAATGGGAAAGGACTAAATCCAGGATTTAGAATAGAAAAGAACAAATTGAATGGAGGTAATTGGGGGCAAGATTAAAAGGAGGCCAGTTCTAACAAACCAGTGGAGAGGTAGATATTTGGAAATAAATAAGACTTAAGGAATTGCCTCACTTCCTACCTACCTACTTTTAGATCAAATGGTCTATAGTATAATCACATGGAAAAAGAGCCCAAAGGTGCTGGGATCAAATTGCTCCTAAGATTCTACTCTTTTAGGGGTCTTTCTCCAGTCAAAAAAGAGTTGATGACCTAGTAAGTGTTGCCCCTCCTTCCTCATACAGTAATAGAAATTTTTAATATTCAACTTCAATGTTGGGTTGTTTACTACAAAAGGATTAGTCATGGCCATTTAGAAAGTGCTGTTGAGTTTTGCTGATCTTTAGCATATTTTTGAACTTCAAACTCCTATGTCACTTTGCAATAATTCTTATAAAGTGATGGCTTGTAATTTGATAACTATTACAATCATTTATGTGACCCATACTAAGTAGTCAGAAATAAAAAACTAGTAAAGAGGTATTTCTGCCAGTTTCTGCCAGTCGTTAAAGTCTGGCCATTTGCTGTATTTTTGGTCACATTAGAAAAACAGCATCGTAATAGGAAAGTTGATTTCGCCCCTCAGGGGGCATTTTCTTCTCCCTGATACTCCCAGGAAGGCAGTGCTCTCTGATCTAAAAGACAGAGTTTAACTGTAGGAAATGGTGTTTTCATGGCATAAGTCAAGAACAAGTAGCGTTAACTATATAGAGCATGCACAGCCTTTCATGGGGAAGTCAGAAACACATGCGAGGATGACAGAATGGGAGCCAATTTTGGTCTTGGAGCAGAGAGAAGCATTGAATTAGGAAACAAGTATAGGCAGCAGAGGAAAAAGTCTACAAACTGGAACCAGAAAATATATAGAAGGGAAAAAAGGTAGTGTGTAGAATTGTTAAATACACTGACAGATTGATCTGGATTCAAGACTCAATCTTCCTACTTACTAATTAGCTGACCATGGATGGGTTACTTAACCTCTAAGGGTTAGTTTCCTTATATGTCAAATTGGGGTAACAATAGTACCTTCTTCATAGGGCTGTGTGAGGACTAAATGAGATGAACCTATAACATATTTAGCAAGTGCTCAACAAAGGTGAGCTATTATTTTACAAGAGACAGGAAGTGGTGTGAAGTGCATGGCAGATACATAAATTACAGGAACTTATAAATGTGAAGGTCAATGAAAGTGAAGTTATAAAAAAAGTGCTGCAGGTACAGGAAAGCTTTTTTTTTTTTAAGTATCTGCATATTGAGTAAATTGTACAGAGAGTTTAAGAACGCAAAAATAAATGAAAATACAGAGAGCAGAAGAACAATGCTTAGAACTACCATGAGTGGTTTGGGGAGTCTTTTGAACCCTTGAAAATGTATGGAAAAATTTGACTGCATTTGTGTATAAGGATTTGCCACAGTTATAGCTTAGATCAGATTCTCAAATTGAATTGTTTTAAAATATTAAAACCCATTGTTATATATCCATATTGTTCTGAAACTTGCCTCTGTTCATCTAAAATTATATATCTATAGTTTTTTATGTGCATTTCATTAGTTAAACTGTTTTAAAATGTTTACTGAACATGTAGATTGCTCTTTACACAAATTCTGTTTATGTATGTATTAGTCATCTATTGATACATAACAAAATACTCCAAAATAAAAGCAGCTTAAATTTCAAAACAAAACAAACAAACAACAAACACTGTTGCAAAGTGTTGTAACCAACCTCAGAGTGTCCCCACCTCATTCTAGCAAAATTAACTGGCACCATCCCTGGAGTGTGTCCTCTGGACCTTTCCTTCTTCCAACTAGGCTAGGCCAATCAAGAGTCCAATTGGGAGCCACGGATTGATTATTCAGGTCAGTTTTATCTTTTTCACACATAAACACAGGGGCTGCAATTGCAATGACACTGTACCCAAATCATCATGGCATGTGGCTAAGCAGGACATTTTCAGTTACAAGTGACTGAAACTCCATCACAACTAAGTTAATCCAAATGAAGAATTAATTGATTCACATCATTGAAAATCCATGTATTAAGCTAATTTCAGACATCCAAGGGCTCAAAAATGACTATAGACATTCTGAATTTAGGTGTCCAGAACCTAGTCTCACTCTCTCCTCTCTCAGTTGTACTTCTCTCTATGTGGGTTCCTTTCTTAGGTTCCAGCAGCTCAAGTCTTATACGCTCACAGCCAGCTTCAAGTCCGGCAGAATGAAAGAATGCTTCTTTCCCGAGAAAACCATCTTTTTCACCACAGAAAATATGTAAGCTCCATGAAGCCTTACATTCTAGTGTCTTATGTGTCTGTTTTCACCATTGTATCCCCAGAGCCTATGGCGCCTGTCACAGAGTAGTTGTTCAATGTTGATTGAATAAATGACTGAGGTCAGACTGAGCTAAATTAGGTCACTTGTCTTCCCTAAACCAATCACTTAGGCCAGGGGTTGAAAAATACTGAGTAGGTCATATGACCACCTGTGATTGGACTATCACAAATCTCATCAATACCTCTGTTTATTAAATATGGCTATTTAATACCATGTTTTAGAGATGCCTTTTATTACATATGAGACAGAGAGGTGGCTGGCGTGTTCCTCTAGGGACATTGGACTGTTATTGGAAAAAGAAGAAATGGATGTTGGAAGGCTGTAGAGGAATAATGTCTCTCTGCATAAGCTTTCCATTTCTCCAGATCATACTAGAAGCTCAGAATTATTCCTTGGTATATCTTTCTGAATGAGAAAAATGCAAGCACTTTTAAGATAAAATGAAAGAAATTAATGGATGGAAAATTAAGCCTTTATTTCAATGCAATTACATAGGGGATTTAGATAGATAAAATGTAATTATTTGAGTAAGAATTTGGCAGGATGTCTGATTTTTAGAGATCCTACCATGAGGTTACTGATTCCTGGCTGACTTAGAGAAAGAGGGCTCACCTTAAGGATTAGTAGTGACACTTGTACATATTCTTCCATTTATCAGAATTGAATTAGCTAGAAGATGGGAATCACCAGAATGATTTTTGCACACAGTACAAGGTAGTTATGTTTATAAACATAAATCTGAATCATCTATAGTTTCTGAGGCTGTTATGAATGATCAAAAGAGAGATTATATTATGTTCTAATTATCTTAAAATTGGTTTGGCCAGTGAATGCTCTAAAGGTAGAGCTTAAATTCACCAACTACTTTTTCTTCAACACCTTTGTTTACTGTGCATGGTTTTATTTCATGCCATATTTTAGAGATGCATTATATTACATGTATAATTTACATATATATTTTATATATTTGTATATGACATCTATGTGTTTTATACACATATTTATACAAGAAATAATTAAAAGTTATATAATATGGTATTTTCATTTATCATATTTTATCATTACTTATTTTCTATTGTTCTAAGTAGACTATAAATAATTTGAAGTGTAGGGCCAATCAATAAACCATCCCTCCATAGCATTTTAATATTATATGAGAAACATGTTAAATACTTATTATGTAAATTCTGCATTGAATACATAAAATAAGAATTCTATTTTTACAATTAAAATCCCTTTTAATATGTTTACCATGGAAAAATGAAAGTTGTGGTTTTAAGCCAAATAAACTGTACTTGTTATATAATTTGTTTTCCCATTTTTAGTTAATCAAAGATACTTAGTATCTGGCAAAACCTTTCTTGAAACACCCTATTCCACACTTTCCCACCACACTCATACTGATCAGTTGGGGGGAGGAGCAGGGGGAGACTTAATCTTTGCATTGGTGTACAAATAATTTCCTTTCAGGATTTTTAAATATTAGGAGAGTTCACTCTCATGATCAGCTCTTGAACCTCAGGTTGAAAACTGCTCATAGAATAAGGGCTTCTCAAATGGAAGGAAGGCAAGTTCCCTGAATGACATAATAGCTGATCTAGTGCTTTTTAGTTGTGTGGTTTTGAGTGCTGCTCCATGGCTAGGAAGTTCAAGAAGCATTCATTTCCTTAGGAAGTATTTATTGAGTGCTTACTATGTAACAAGCTCTGCTCTGGACCCTGAAGAACCAGAAATGAACCAAACACAAGTAATCCTTGACAATCCTTGACCCACAATCAAGTGGGGGAGACAAAAAAGAAATAGGATCAATCAATAAAAATACATGTCAGGAGATACTTCTTTAACTCAAGGGCTGAGATGACCTGGCAGGGATACAAGAAGATTCAAACATCAGCTGGATGTTTGGACCAGATGACCTTTAAAGTTCCTTTCAATCCTGAGAGTCTGTGTAGCTCAGATCTTATCTCATGAGCCATCACTCCTCTGCCCAGTGTTGATTTGACCAGACTCCCTAAGTGTCCTTCCGTCTATGAAAATGCCCTCCTTCCCACTTGAACTCTGGGCCCTGGGATAAATCTTTCTGATCAGTTTGGAAAAGCTCAATGCTCTAGCCTTGGTACTCCAAGCACAGATCATGTTCCAGTAGCATGGAAGCTACTGGAAGCTTGCTAGAAATGCAGAATCTCAGGTCCATCCTAGACCTATTGAATCAGAATCTGCATTTTACCAGATCTTCAGGTGATTCTTATTGTCATTAAAGATAACAAACACTGCTCTAGACGAGGTTAAGATTGTCTTTGACACTGGCAATTAATCCAGTGATGATTCAACTCTCTCATAATGAACCACCATCTCCAATTTATTCAGAAATAAAAGGAGCAGACATCCTGATTTTAAACAAACTGTCCAAGGGATAGCTACACTGAAATTATAACATTTTGTTAAAGACTAAAAACTGTGAGGAAATGATATATGAGGAAGAAGAGAAAGTGCAGAAGCCCCGAGACAGAAGTAATCCACACACATATAAGGAACACGTAAGGAGGCCAGCACTGTCCACTGGGATGCTCAGGTTTCAAGCTGAAGTTTAAACTGACTTCTTAAAATCACATTTTATTATTTCTCTTTATTTTCCTACCAGTCATCATTAAGTTATACAGTGGTCATGGGAACCATCCAAAGCTCAGGGCAGAGGTAACAACCAGTAAAAATCTTTTCAGAGCCTCTGGGTTATTTAGATCACAATTTAGAGCACTATCTTGAAAGTTCAACAGGAGCATGATGCAAAGGACAAAATAGGTGCTTAATCAATTCTTTCTGGGAAAGAAGTTACAGAATATGATTGTCATTGATGCTTATGAATTGTAACTACAAAGCAGCATGAGTTTTAATCATTCACAGCAACTATAAAATTATTTACTTATCAGAACCCATGAAATAATCTTTCAACAAAAACTGGTTTAAATGATGTTGGTAAATTTATACCTACAAGAATGTTGATTTCAGAATTATAGCCAAAAAACTCCTAATTTTTAGGAAAAGAAAATAACCAAAGAAAAGAAATAATCTCCAAAAGGGCATGTAAAATGACTGTATATAAAATAGTCTTCTCTTTTTAGTATATTAACATGATTTGGTTACCAGTTAGTTTCTTATTTGCAGGGTTTAGTAAAATAGAGAGGGATAGAGATATAGGCAGCACATACAGAATTTCACATAGCAAATAGCCTATTTAAGCTAGAGAATACAATTACTGTCTTGGCAGAAACTAAGGCAAGGAAGATTTATCTAATGACACCATTAAAGATTTACAGTGGAAGAATCTGAAGAGATAAAATGTAGAAGCAATAAATTATGACATAGGGGCTTCCCTGGTGGAGCAGTGGTTGGGAGTCCGCCTGCCGATGCAGTGGACGCGGGTTCGTGCCCCGGTCCGGGAAGATCCCACATGCCGCGGAGCGGCTAGGCCCGTGAGCCATGGCCGCTGTGCCTGCGGCCTGTGCTTCGCAACGGGAGAAGCCACGACAGTGAGAGGCCCGCGTACCGCAAAAAAAAAATAAATAAAATGAAAAAATAAATTATGACATAAAATGGGATGGAATAATAAAGCAGAGATAAACTCTTGGAGTTTAGAACCCTGAAGGCTCACAGCCTAACAAAACAGACCCTGGAATATGAAATTCTGGAAATAGGGCTCAAATATAGCTGGGCCTTGAAGAGGGTGTAAATAAAAGGAATATTTCAAGGGATGGAAACTTTAGAACTAGAAAATTTCTCAGGTAGTTTCAGCAAATATCACCATTTTACCAAGACTATCCTGGTCAAATTCCATAGTGCATTTACATAGACATTTAAAAAATCATTGGAAGTCTCTATTCATGAAAGAGCTCAGAGATTTTACCATCTTAATGTCAATGCCTTTATTGTGAAATGACTCCACCCTCTAACAAAGAATCTTTTATTATAAATGTGTTATTCATTCAGGGAACAGGCAAGACCCTTACAGACATGCCCTTTGGGTTTGGAAAGAGAAGAAACCAGCAGATAGAGAAACACAATGAACAGACAATATCATTTTATCATAAGACAAAGCCTAAAGGGAATTTAAATATTTAAACAAATATGCAGGCATTCCCCACTTTCTGGAGCCAAGTATATTTTGGCAGAAGGGAATTTCCATATTGTTTCAACTTTGATTCAGTGGTAATTCTCTTTTAATTAGAATCTTTAATGAGCAAATGTATTTTTTCTTTATTGGAATTATACATGCCCAGATAATAAGAAATCTCTCATAGATAAACACTTTTAAAATTATTTTTAAAATTTAATTTGATCCTTTAATTTCTTGAGTTCAGATAAAAGCTTCATGAAGCAAAACCAGGTGAAACACCAAATTTCAAAATTGAAATGTATCTATTTCCACCTGTATCAACCTCATTCAAAAAGTCACATTTTTAGCAAGGGTTGGCAAAGATATTAAGTTAATGTCACTTTCTGAATATCCCCAGAAAGAAAGCAAAGGAACAGAGCAGGGAAAATGTAGATATTACTTTGATAATATAAGTACTATAGGGAAAACTGTGTGCTTCACTGGAAAACTACGCATTGTCTATGGGGAGCTATTTTACAACTCTGCAAGTTGTAGAAAACTGATAGCAATGCAAAAATAATTTTTGTCTGTAGACATGTAAATACATTCTGTCCAGTGGAGATTTATCTACCAAAACCCCTTTAGCTTGGAAAAAATTGGATAATAGGTGAGAGCTATATATTCTGTTCCTCTAGGTGGGATCTTCAATACCTCATATCATTGTTTTAAGTGAATTTACAGAATATCATGCTCGCTTATACTTAAATGCAAGCAGCAAAATACCTGAGAGATGCACCACTAATCTAAAGTTATCCTAGAGATCATTTGTAAGCTATTTTTTTAACCTATTTACCTATTAACCGAATGTCTAGGAAACAAAGAGCTAGCTTTTGAGAAGAAGTCATGAGACCCTTACCCCCCCAAAATAAACAAATAAATACAATGACTGAATGCTAATAGGCATACTCAAAGCTCAGTAAAGATAAAGACCACTTTAGAGTATACTAAAGTACTCCACCTAGGATTGTTTGAGCATAGAATCTCATTTAATGTGCAAAATATTACAATATGAAGGAAAATCCAATAGCTTGTAGAAAATATGCCTGGAAACAGGGTTTTTAGTAGCTCACTAAAAACAGGGATGGAATCAAAATGCATTGAATATTACAAAATTTGAGTGGCAAGATCAAATCATATGAAAACGTAGGAGAAAAACATGTATATAAGTCAAAATGTGGAATTAGTTGGGACCAAAGCTAATTATGAATCAGACCTGTCTTGTTACTAATAATTTAGTTTACTGTCAAAAGTATTACCATCCAATTTTTGTCATCACTGTGTAGATTGTTATGGACAATTCACTTAAAAATTTTTACATATTAGTTTATGGATTTCTTATAAGCAGTATGATACATAAAATAAGCAATGTGCTCAGTAGCTAAATTTTTGTAGACTATGATTTTAGAGTATAAAGCAGAAGTTGCAAACCAGTGCCCAAAAAGACCAGGCAGGGAGAAGCAGACTAGTAAAGCAGACTTGGTACAAAGCTGTAGGCACTGGTGGAGTCTGCAGTTAAATGGAGACCCTATAAGCTATCTGAAGATGATCAGCAGTTATTGACCCCAGCTGGTTATTATCATGCAGGGATGCAGGATGTGTTGCTTCATCTGATTTTTTGAGTTCACATTCCAAGTTTTATATAAAAATCTCCAAATTTTGTGCCTCCTGATGCGATCCACTAAGAAAGAATTTCTGGGATATTTCTGACAAGAAAGGACAGCTCAGTTCCAGTAATAAAGAAACATTGAATGGACTTCTCTGAAGACATCCTGCAAAATATTGATAAAAGACCTGTACTCTTTAAAACTGTCAGGGTCATGAAGAACAGGGAAACTGTTCCAGACTGAAGGACACTAAAGAGATAGGACAACTAAGTGCAATGTGAGTTCCTGGACTGGATCGTGTACCAAAACAGAAAAGAAATATTGTTGGGATGATTGGCAAAATTTGAATGAGGTCTGTGAATTGGACAATGGTCACATCAATGTTGATTTCTTGATTTGAATGGTTATATTGTGTTGTGTTGAAGAGTGTCCTTGATTTGGTGAAATGCACACTGAAGTTTTTAGATGTGATGGGTACCATATCTATAATTTGCTCTCAAAATTCTTGTAACTTTTAGGTAAGTTGAAACTTCAAATTAAATGAAAATTGCAGAACTAGGTGTTACTTCTAATATACATGGTAAGAGGATAGTAGGGGTAGGAGGGTGGCATGAGAGGAAAACAATCTGCATTTCTGTAAAAGTAAATTTTTTCAAAGAAAAAGAGGACAAAGTCTTATTAATTTTACTTTTACTCATAGTTATAATTATATTTTATGTCATTTATTATAGCAGAAAATATTCTGATTACTCATTCCCCAAAACAGCTTAATTCAATGTAAGGCAGAATTCCACGATTGTGTTAACTTTAATGTCTTTGAAAATTTTTCTTGGCAAATTAAATTTTCCCATAGATATGAACTGCTCAGTCTGGACCACCTAAATTCTGCTCACAGAGAACTGGAGGCACAAATATTCTTAAGTAAATGATAAACACATGAATCTACCAAGGGATATTTTCATAATGCTGTAACTTTACACTTCCACATGTGTTGAAAAAATAGCTTTTTAAAATAATTCTGGAACTGTTTAACATTAAAAAATGAATGTGTTTATGTGCAGCATTTATGGAATGCTGGCCACCAAAGAGACATTTATGGCAATTGTAAATTTGCTTCTGAATTGGTCCCCCATGACCCTAATGTATTTTTATCCCTTGCTAATTAACTTTTTTCTCTCGTAAGTAACCCCACCTCCTTTATAACACTTTACTCTTATTGCATATTTTTGCACCAAATGTACAGTTAACTTTAAATTAGTTTTAAAAGGCAAAGAGAAGTCACAAGTAACTTTCTTTGAACCTATATATTCTTTCACCTATATATTTATGTTTAATTTTGTCAGACTTTCTCCATACCTGAGGGTTATTTAATTAAATTTAACTAAATGTCAGAGGCTAAAAAAATTAAGATCATATTGGATATGGGAATTGTCATTATTTATGGTTTTTGAGGCCACTAATGTCATGCTATTTTTAGGAATAACTAGACATGTCACAAAAGAAATATTCTCACTGCTTCAGATGTCATCTCAATATTCCTACTGGCAAGAATATTCTCAGGAATTTCTCATGCAAGACTTAATTATGAATAACGAGATATATCAGTGAGGATCGACAGGAAATGAAATATTCCACTTATGTGAATATCCAAATTAGCTAAAATGTTCTCCCATTTAAGCAAAATTTTAAGCAATTCAAATGGATTTTATTCCTAAATTATATTCGTTGTCATTGATTTATGTATTTCCTTATATAATTCAAGGTTATCATTATGAACATTAGTGTGATGACACTGCAAGTGTATCCCCAAGGATTTATGCCCCAAAATGTTGGTAAAGACTCCAGGTTTGAGGAGCTGTACTCCTACCCCCACCTTCCTTGGCACTAGAGATGGGAGGTGGGGATCTCAGGCACCATGTATTATATACCACGTTATGCCCACGCTTTTGGTTCACAGGTGGGCTTTTATTCCTTTTGGGCCCATGAGACTACAGAAGGTATTTCCTTGGGATTTCTAAGAAAAATTCTTCCTAAATCTTTCTGGATATAGTTGATGATGTCCCAGAGTTAGCTACTAGGACTTAATAGCCACAGTTCAACCACAAGAGTAGCCAGATTCAGTATGAAACTGCCTTGGGATGGTGCCTGTTACAAACTAGAACACAGAACAGAGCAAAGTAAAGATAACCAGCCTGTGATGACATCACTGAGTAGCTAAATTAAACCATTAATGAAATTTCCTCTTCCTCTGCATTTGTGTCTCTCTTTCCCTTTTTCTTCCAACTGTGTCAGGCAATATTGTTCGAGCTGGGTTGTCTGTCATTTGTAACTAAATGCATCCTATTGAGACAATAATTTATTATGTTAGTGATGTGTGCAGGGCTAATAGCCAGACTTTGCCTTACTTCATTACATAAGAAAATTCAGAATTTTCTATGTTTTTAGTTCATGTGTTTAATTCAAATAGTTTGTCTCCTCTCCTGTTATCAGCTGTCACTCTACCGGCTAGGAAATTAATCACTAACAGGTGAGAAGTATCCATTAATTTCCTTTCATCCACTATGACCTTTGAGATAGAATCTGTACCTTAGGCTTCAGATCTCCTCCTTACTTCCTCAGGAAAGACTTCCCAGACCTACATCAAGGTCAAATTCCTTTGTTAAGTAACCTTACTGAGCACTTACTATGCACTAAGTTCTCTTCTAAGAATTTTACTTAGAAGAGAATTAACTTACTTCATCCTCATATCAACCTTATTTTACAGACTCAATTATTCTCATTTTACAAATGAAGACACCGAGGAACAGATGAGTCAGTAAATAGTACAAAGTCACAAAACTAGGAAGCGTTGGGGGTAGGATTCAAATCAAGGAAACAAAGCCCTCCCTCTTAATTTCTATGATCTGTTACTTTTCCTCAGATTGCTTGTATCACTTGGTTATTAAACATTCCCTAACACAATAATGGTATTAACAGTCCACCCTCCCAATATACTACAAGTTCTATGTGAGAAGAGATCCTATCTAGTTTGGTTCATCATCAGCTCCTCAACCCTTAGCACAATTCCTGCTTCATGACAGACACTCAGTAAATATTTGTTAAATGAGGGGAAACGAAACAAGGATGAGAAGGAAGGAAGGAAAGAAGGAAAGAGGGAAGGAAGGAAGGAAGGAAGGAAGGAAGGAAGGAAGGAAGGAAGGGAGGGAGGGAGGGAGGGAGGGAGGGAGGAAGGAAGGGAGGGAGGGAGGGAGGGAGGGAGGGAGGGACGTCGGTTAAGACTGAGCAAGGTAAATTATAATTGAGGGTTGTTTCAGCTGGGCACCTTTTCTGGTCACTTCTAAGTAGTTGAATTTACCAGAAAAATAAGCTGTTACTGTATATCATGTCCAATAGCAGTGCCTCCTTCAGCAAGTAATTCAGAATATGTCCAACACTTGCGGTAGTGAGAAAAACTGAAAAACACATCAAGAACATAAATACAGTTTTATACTTACAGGGATGAAATTATAAGGATGAAGTTATATCTGGCTGCATGCTCAGGCTTTAAAGATATAGAAAACAAAAAACTCTCAAGAGACCTGAAGGAAGCTATAACTGAGTAAGAAAATGGATAAGGATATAGTCTGTACCAGATCTCTATCACTATGTAAAATATTATCCTAAAACTTAGCAGCATAAAATAGCATACATTTATCTTCTCGCAGTTTCTGTGGGTCAGGAGTCGCTTAACTGAGTCCTCCAGCTCTGCATCTTTCACAAGGCTGCAGTCAAGTTTTTGGCACAGGTTCCTAGTCATCTCAAGGTTCAGCTGGGACAGGATCTGCTTCCAAGTTCTTTCAGTGGATTTTTTTTTTTTAAGCTCATCCTTTTCTTATGACATATTTACCTTTTTTTAAACCATTTTTAAAATTGAGGTATATTTAATTTACAATGTTGTTTTAGCTTCAGGTGTTCAGCAAAGTGATTCAGATATATATATGTATATATATATATGTGTGCGTGTGTATGTATATATATATATATAATTTTTCAGATTATTTTCCATTATGTGTATGTATGTGATAACACATTTGATGTTTTTTTAATGGTGGGATATGAAATGAAATGTTCCTGCTACTCAACCTTCCCTTCTAAAGGGTATTTTAACAAGTCAGCATTAAAGAAAAGGACTATAATTCACACACTTGGTAAGGAGTAAATAAATTCAAACTCATAAAAAAATTACAGTAAGTTTTAACCAAATGGTGAATATAATAAGCCTAACTTCCAGATCTAAAAGTCCACGAGCAAATTTCCAGTAAATCACTGAAGGGCTCCTCCCTCAGCTTTCTGCAAGGAGAGGAGATGGTCCCCCAAACCAAAACCTGTGTATCCCTGGGTAACTTCCTAAAGATACAGGAGAAGCAAGAAGGGTCCATGGGTACTTCTGGGAACATAACTGTGCCATTCCAAGTAAATATTGAATTGAATATTCAAAATGTGCCCACATCTTTTTCTGAAAGAGCCTAGTCCCTTTTACAAATACCAAGTGTGAATTTGTTTACAGGTGGTTTTAATTGGCCCGAGGTTTGGCACAGATTTACTTTGTCAGTAAGGACTACTTTAGTTTAAAATTAAACAAAACAGTTTAACATCATCTTTAAAGGAAGGGCAAGCCAACAGATCACCTAAATTGGAGACCAGCTCTAAGTCTCGGTTAAAAATCTACTTTACTCCCTAACCTTATGAATGGGGAGTGGGAAAGAGCATCAGCAGGTACATCATAGCTACCCAATAATGCATGTATTTCCTTTTCCTCCCACTAGTTTTGTAGAAAGAAGAAAGCAGTTAGAAAACAGATGAAAGGCCATTTTTAAAATATAAGAGAAACAAAAGAGGAATAAGACATAGAAAGTGCCTAGACTGAGACTTGAGGCAGATAAAGAAACCTGGGACTCTATGGTTTTCAAAAAAACAAAAACAAAACTGCAGGGTAAAATGGACATATATCAGGACAGTCACTTGTATTTTCTTGCAAACTGAAATTATGAGAGTGGTAGGGAATATCTATCAGGATTTCAGCATAATAATAGACTTAAGAATTAATTCAACATAATATCTATATCAAATGGTCAAATGGGAATTGACCATGGGAGAAAGATCAAGTAAATATTCTTAAAATCAGTCCTACAGAGTTACAGTATAGAAGGGAGTAGTACAATAATTATGTTTCCAGATTATCAGGATATTTCCTTCAAAATGAATTAAGTACTGGTATTTTATACATGTACAACCTTTTCTTTAAAAAAAAATAACAAAAACACAAAACATCATAATCATTCATCATCCAATGAGTGAGAACTATCTATGGTCCCAGCACTGTTTAGACATCTCAGAATTAGGGGGGTGGTGAAGGAATTAGTGGATGTGGTGTGGCTTGTGTGTGTGTGTTTGTGTATAAGGAGGAGCTGGTAGATGACCTTAGAGGTCATGCAGCACAGCTATGGATCTAATTCAACAATGACTTCTACACCCTACCTGGCTCATGAGTATTATGAATACACTTCAGCATCTTCCGAAACAGAAAATTCACTGCTTTAGGAGTCAGCCCACTTCATTTCCAGAAAATGTAATTGACAAAATATTTTTCCTTCTTATGAAGTCAAAATTTTCACTCTGTAGTATTCACCATTAATGTCTCAGACCTAAACTAAATTATGCCTTTGGAGATACACACACACACACACATATACATACACAATCATAACCATACAGAGAACAAGGGAACTATTATGGTTTTCACTAAATCTCTTCTCAGATGTCAAACCAAAATTTTTCATTATTCTTTGATTGTATCTTGGATATGGTTCAGTTGAATCCTCATAGGATTCTGCTCAGAAATGACAATATTATCCATAGCCTTGGTCAACTGCTGCAGAAAAAAGTACAACTCTCTCCTAACTTGTTCTGATCTACTTTTCCTAATGTAATAAAGGAAGCATTAAGGTAGATTCAAATGAGCACTAAGTAGGCTTCTTTGGCGAAGAGACTGTAATCCAAAGGGAGAAATAGAGACGTAATTAGATATTAAAATTCAGTGTAAGAAAAAATTGGGAGTCCCCTGTATAACCTGAGAAAGGGAGGCACGTCTACAAAACAATCTGAGACTACTGACTCCTCCAGGCAAGGAAATCTACCTTCTTTCATGAGTTATCAGTGCCTGCTGGTGATTCTATGGCATTTGATTTTCCAAAAATATGATTGAATTTAGTATGTTTTGACAAAATCCCTCAACAATATTACATGTTGAGTGTTTATTCAAACAAACTTTCAACGAGTTGTTATTGAGTTCTTACTAAATGCAAAGTGTTTCTGTAAGGTGAATCATATGTCCATTTAAACACAGGATTTTATTTTTGGAAAAAAAATTCCCAGCGTAAAATTTAAGAAGGTTGATGACAAAGTACTAAGGTATTAGCCATTTTCCTTATTTTCCTTAAACTCTCACTCTAGAATGCTGAGATCACCTGATCTCAACCACCCAGAGCCTAGAAGTAACTATTCATTCTATGGGCTGCCATTTTAAAGTAATGAACCTAGTAATGGACCAGTGTAGATTGCCTTTGCAGCAGAAGCTAGAGGGTTGGAAAAGGTGAGCAACATTCTTGTAATCTAGTGGTTACTCCAAGGAGCTAGAAATTTGGTGGCTATTGGTGTTATTTGCTGGCAGTTGCCAACCAGCTGTGCATTGCCTTGTGGAGGAAAACAGTTCAGGAAAGTGGGAGAAGGGAGTGGTTTATATATAAAGCAAACTCTTATAACTTCAGAAGATCAAAGCCTGAACCAAATAGGTGAGAATTGTTCACTTAGAGGGTCATCTAAGGGAAAGCTATCAAGGGGAGTTACAAAGCTTGCTAATTCTATTTGAGATTCAACACTAACCAAGAAAAAAAAAATATAGAAACCAAGGGGCCTATTTCCAAACAGTTTAAGGGAATGTGTTACATTTGTCTTCCTTCTGCGGCGAGGACCAACTATGTGGCCACATTGCCCGAAGAGGTAGGCCTTTGACCTTCTGGTTTATCAGAGAGGATGAGTCCCTAAATAGACTGGAGGTAATAATCATTCAGAAAGGAAATCAGGAAGCCATGGCTCTTATTACACAGTCGAGACTCAGAGCCATGTGAAAGAACATTCAATAAAAGAATGTGATATAAAATAGGAAGAAAAACAGAAACGCTCTTTTCCTGTAGCACCTCTTTAAGTGTGCACAGAAGAGGAAGAGGGAACAAAGAAGTGGGCCCACTGGAGAACACATCCATAAAGAATAAATCTGATATTTAAGAGAAGGGCTCTTTCCTACGGAATCTATGTACAAAGGTCCCTCAAGGAATATTTGTTGAATGAATAAATGATTAGATTAATAAGGAGGAATCACTCCTAAATTCTAGGGAATCTGATATCATCTGGGAAAAATAAATATTTGGAGAGTGATTGACAATGGCACTGAATCAATAGACCAATACTGAAGTGTGTTGATTTTCTGAAGCGTGGATCCAAGAAATAACAGCCCACAGAGACCACTGTCCACTCCATCTGATTCAACTGAGAATCAACAATACCCCCCCAGAAGAGGTTTGGGGGGAGGTCTAAGGAATATTTTAAAGTATCCAGTAATACACGTAAGAAATAATAAATTTGGAAGGGGGCCAAGAAGAATACAGATACTTATAATCTCAGATCTCCATATAAATGTACAGAACATAAAAAAATAAAGTGAATTTGAGGTTATACAAGGCAGGGTAAGAAATACTGACTCATAAGTCTTTAGGATAAAACTTAAAATTTATATAATATGAAAATGTGTGCATTAGTGAATAGGAACAGATTATTTGAGGGAAAAAAAGAGAAGGAAAAAGAGGTAGATTGGTCCTACATGTCTAATATATATTGTACTGTACTCCTGATAAGATATATATATAAGGGATAAATAATCTGACATTGTAGGTGATTAATACATATTTACTGAACAGCTAAATGAGAAAAAAAATCAATAAAACAAATGAGATTTAAAAAGAAATATAGAAAAGCCAGCTACAGAACAATAGACTAAAATGAATGAAGAATTCAAAATGTTAATTTAAAATTTAAAATAATAAGTGAGAAAAAATTTGACAGAAAAATGACAAAATATTGAAAGTCAATGTCATTGGATACTAAAGAGAAAACAGGGACATTAAGATATATGATATTAGGATATACTAAATCATCCAAAATAAATAAATAATTTTACAAATGTAGGATAATTGAAATGAATTTTAAAAAGGAAACGGAAAAAAATAGCCACAGACAAGCCATATGGTCCATAGGGAATTTCTACGGACAGTCAAACTTCCTGGATTAATAGTTTCCAGCTGAGGCAGCTGGTGTGCATTCTTCCAGGGCAGGGAACAAAGGGGGAAAGAGCCATGTGTTGTCCTTATGCTCGTCACCTTTCTGAACACAGAGTCTCACATCGCATCCACTATATATCTCTGGTGACTTCATCATTCTGTAGGAACCATTGCAGAAGAACCAGGGGTATTCCTAATTCCTATGCTTGTACTATGGAACAACAGGACAGCAGAGCCACCACCAGCACTGCCACAATCATGACCATAACTGCAACAGCATGGCCTCAGAAAACATCTCAGTTCTCTTAGATCCCTAAGAGAATTAGTACACACTATGGAGAAATTCATGATCAGGGAAGTCAAAGCATACTGGGGGTCACTGATGAAAAAAGAGAATAAGATGGATATAGATTATCTGACCACACGAAGGACATGGATGCTGTACTTGCTATACTATACTAAAATTGGCATGAAGGAAAGATCCAGCCATAATGGAGGACTCCAACTGAAGGCATTAAGGTAAAACCAGAATATCAGACAAGTTCTTATTATATTTTCACTTCCTTCATGAGGAAGGCACAAGAAGTAGTAAGGAAACATAATGCTACTACACAAGTAGGAGTTTTTTTAAAGCTGAATGAGAAAGAGCAGTCATTGTAGCATGGTGGCATGGCAGAATTGGGAAGCATGGACAGTTGACTTCCAAACCTGCAGAAAAATAAGCATGACTCTATATCTTGAGATTCTGAAATGAAAGACAACTCAAGCAGAGTTTAGAATTTTTATAATGCAGTACGAGGTTATCAGCAAGAGGAAGAAATCAGGGAGTTACCTAAGGAAAAGAGAATCTTAAAAAATAAGTTCAGAAGGAAAAAAAAAGAAAAAACAGATAAATTTTAGAAAAGACCCATGACTTTAATAACTGAGTCATGAAAGCCATGCACAATGGGGTAATAGCAAGATTGTCCCCAAACCTGAAATTAAGGATAAAATAAGAGAAAGATAGAACAATGAATGAGATACATCATTTTCAGAAAGAACTCACTCTAATTGATAACGTGTAAATGAAAAGGTTGACTTGCGTGCCCTTCAAGATGGTATGTCTGGAACGTGATCTAAGTGACAAAAGCTTGAACCTAAACAACTCTGCACTCTGGAGAACTGAAGTGTTACTACAAGGTGATGGTCGGTCAGCACAGAACCTAAACTTTATGGCCTTTGAAACCAAGCAGTTTTCAATTCATCACTATCACTATTCTGCTCAAATGCCTTGCTTTGCTCCAATCATTCTACCTTCTTCATTCTACCTTCTTTATTCAGTACTGTTCCTTTCCAAGGTCCTTACTGTTTGTATTCACAAACATTGCCAGTTTTTTTTTCTGAAATGTTGTATTTTATGACCTAGCACATGTAGAAGTATCACTGAGCTTAGACCAGGATGAAAGTCCTTACTTTGCTAATTACCATCTGTGTGGCCTGATGGCAAGTTACTTAAGTAAGGTTGTGAGAAGCAAATGAAAGGGTATGTGTGAAAATACTTTGAAAATTAGAAACACTATTCAGTTGTCAAACATTTAAAAATCTTTGTAACTTTCTGAGTTGGATATCTGTAGTTTTAAGGATTTTTTTTTTTTTTTTACCTTTCACAGATGAAGTACTAAGAAACGTGTTCCCGTGGTATGAACAAGCTCCAAACACAGTGCATCATCTTGGAGTTTTGCAGACCTGAGTCAAACGAGGTGCAGTTATGTAGCTGCTGTGACAATGTACTTTTGTGCCCATTTCTAAAAGAAAACTACCTGCAACACAGGTTCGCCTCCTGCAAAAATACCTCTCCACTGAAAGTTGGCACAAGCTGCTGAAATGACTCTATGTCCTGAAAAGCACACGGAGCATAAGCTTACCTAATTAATAATTTTCGGGGTTGTTTTCCTTTTCCTCTTTGCAGCTGCTGAACAGAGTGGTTCTGATTAAGCCATACACATCGTGAGAAATGCTGCTTCGCAAGGGTGCTACATTCTGTATTTCCCCCCACTTTGATCCCTGCTCATTGGCCCCTTTGATCTCTGAACAGGATGTACAAGGTTCACTAATCAATGCTTTCCCTCATTTTTGCTCCTTAGTCTGTTAAGTGTTTATATTTAAATCATTGACTAGAACAGGTGAATATGTATGACCTGTGTCTTTTTCCATTTGGTGTTTATGTCTTCAAAAGACAGAAGGAAGAGAAAAGCCTTCTAATTTTCAACCAAGTTTTCATTAAACGCAGAGTTAAGCAGGATTGCAGATATGGTGATCATTTCTTCCTCTTTGAAGATTTGGATCACTTTCTAGACAGCATGAGAAAATGGTGATATGGAAGAATGAGACCCATTGTTAACCCATCCCTATGCACACCAAAACACAGTCCCTTTCCTCTCAGATGCCAATGGAGAGACAGGTATCTGCAGTGGGCTTAGCGATGAAGCTATGCCATGTGCCACCTTTTCCTAACACTGAAGGCTCCCCTCTCAAGAGACAATGTGCTTGGGCAGGTAAGAAGCTTACCACTGAGAAGGGAACTAAATACTACATGTCGAATGAGGAGCACCATAAGAAAGTACCAGTGGAGTTTAGAAAATGGAGAGAACCCTTGAGAGCTGGGTAATCAGGAGAGACCTGATTGGTTCGTTGGGTCAGATTCATTCCAGAGGCCGGGAACTGTGTGCAGAGTTTCAGAGTTGGGAATGCATAAGGGCCAGGTCCTGGGCCTGGTTGGCCAGAGTAACTAAGGAGCTGAGAAAAGATTGGTATTGACTGCCAAGCAGGTACTCCTAAATAGTGAATAATCCACATAGTTAGGCAGGACTAGTTTGAGAGCTGAACTTTTATTTTTAACTAGTTGTGGCAAAATAAGCAACTTACTTTAGCCACCGGGAGCCGCAATTTTGTCATCTCTAAGAATGGACCAATTGCCACATACCTCTCAAAATTGTATGTATTAAGTAGAAGAACACATGCCCTGACTTTCTACTTTTCTCCCTCTCTCCTTTCCTTACTTTTATGAACTTGATGATTTCGGTAGTAATGATCTAAACAATTGTCAAAGGAATATCTCTAATACATGCAGATATTTTTAGACCACTCCTACTCTTTATAGACATATGAAGAATCAATTCTTGTTTGAAGGTGATATATCTGTTGCTATCCATCATCCCTTCCCCATCCTCCAATTTTTATTAGAACAGAGAAAATGAGATGTCAGCAGTATTAATTACTCTATGGGATACCCTGTTTTCCGTATTACCTTGTACCAATAGCTCATCAAATCAGACATGGCAGGTGGCTGATTACTGGACCCTTTTTCCTCTGATTCAGCATATTTTCTTCTAAGGTAGCCTAAGTCCTTAAGCCTTGAGCAAAGGAAAAAGAAAGTTCAATTTCCATTGTTCCATATGAAGAATTATAGCAAAAACTACTTCAATTTTCCACTTTCATAGAATGACAAATTCAGAGGTTGTTGGATCTGGGAATTTGAGATCTAAATGACACTTGCAACTTACTGTGGTCAATAACATCAATTTTTAGATGAGGAAATTGAGTCTCAGAATTGTTTTATGATTAGCCCAGAACTGTATAGCTAATTAATTCCCAGGCTTTCTATCCTGTGCGCTTCCCCCTGGCTCAAGTGTTCCTCATTTATTAAACAAAACAGTTATATCACTGAGGGTTCACCCAACTTTAAATTCTATGATCTCCTTCTTTGTAAATCTTGGAAAAAAATCAAAGCCTAAAAAGCAAATGGCAGCACTCTAATTTCAGCTCATGAAGGACCACACTAGACTGGTCCACTGTGGTTCAAATGTTAAGTGCTAAATGGCAGAGCAAGTTAATGCCCTGGTTGTTTGCCTTTGGATGTAAAAATATACCTGTAGGTCTCAGCCAAGTTCCTGTGGAGATTTGTCCACATCCCCAAAATACCACACACATTTGGCAAGAATGACAGATTATGTCCAAGCAAGGCCCAGATCTTGAATAGCAAGAGTATTTCGAGTAAAGAACAACATACCATGGCAAAGCTCTCATTCTTAGGTATGTCATTTATCTCCCTATTTCTATAATATGCTCTCCCTCTTTATTTTTTCTGGTTCTCCCCACCCTGCATTCCAAACTCTACAAAAGCCTTTCATCTTAAGTTATACTGGCGATAGGAAAATAATCACAAATAAACATTCAACTTTTCATTGCTTTTTCGTCTTTCTCCTTTTCTGTATTTTCCAAATTTTCTCTAAAAAGACAACATCTATTCCTGTCGTCCTTCCATTATTTTCTCCCTTCTCTTCTTCTCTCCTCTCCACTCACCCCCTGTATGTGTGTAAACCTTCATATGTGTGTGTGTGTATGTCCCTGTGGATATCTGTTTGGGTTTATGAAATTGTCTAGATAGGTACTTTTGTTTAACACATGCACAAATCCAGAGAGAGAAATTGTAAAGAAGGAAAAATATGTGGCTGGTGATGTCATCTCATTATGTAGTACTCATTTTCCCTTCCTGCCTGAACAAGCAATGCCTCTGTCCTGCCTCCTTGGCTGGCCTTACTTCAACTCTCCCAACTCATTGTTCATTTGATAATTTGTTATTTAACTCACACTCTGTGCCAGTACTGGATCAGTGCTATTCGGACATGTTCCTATGCTCCACATTCATGATTCTCCAGGTGTATTCCATGAAATACTCACCTGGAGAAATGCTTTTTGGAGGAGGAGAGAGTTGGGTGGGCAAATAAGTTTGAAATCGAATGTAGTAGCTGAACTCGGTGTGATTTCTGTTTCAAAACAAAGCAAACAGGGACTTCCCTGGTGGCGCAGTGGTTAAGAATCCGCCTGCCAATGCAGGGTACATGGGCTTGATCCCTGGTCCGGGAAGATCCCGCATGCCGTGGAGCAGCCAAGCCCGCGTGCCACAACTACTGAAGCCCTCACGCCTAGAGCGCATGCTCCAGAACAAGAGAAGCCTCCACAATGAGAAGCTCACGCACCGCAATGAAGAGTAGGCCCTGCTCACCACAACTAGAGAAAGCCTGCACGCAGCAAGGAAAACCCAACACAGCCAAAAATTAATAAATAAATTAATTAATTGAATAAAGGCAAACAGAAACAGATATCAAAGAATTCTTGCCACATTTGGGAAAGTTTCAATATGAACTGGATATTTGAACATATTAGAAACTATTGTTATGCTTTTTGGGTATAATCATTATAATATAGTTATTTAGAAAAATGCCCTTATTCTCAGAAGATGTGTGCCATATTTAAAGGCGAAGTATTTCAAGTGTTATGATGCCTAAGACTCGTTTTCAAAGGGTTTTAATAATAGTAAATAAATTTATCTTTCATATCTAAAACTAGTATATTTACATAAACAATGTGTGGTTCCAGAAAAATGCTTATTATATATTTAGATAGTATACATACATACATACTTATTATATATTACACATATGCTTCTATGTTATCCATAAATATATGTGTATAAATTTAAAATATATGTACGTAAGATATGTTTATTGTATATACATATATGTTTGTGTATAAATTAGATTTATATATTAGATACAGATATGTAATACATACACAGTTGACCTTCAAATATAGGGGCTGAAGTGCCCAACCCCTGCACAGTGGAAAATCCGTTCATAACTTTACAGTCCATCGTCCATATCCACAGCTCTCAATCCACAGTTTCAACCAACCACAGATTGTATAGTACTGTAGTATTTATTGAAAAAAGAATCTACGTATAAGAATATCCACACAGTTCAAACACATGTTGTTCAAAAGTAAACTACATATATTATACATACTAAACGTATGACTATAATATCTAAGTATATAGATTTTTTAACGGGACCATATATTGCTTATATAAATATATCAGTAAATTTATAATACAACACACACAAAGCATTGTTGTGAAGATTAAGTAAACACATCTTTATTTTCTGGAATATATTTGTTTATTTTAGCTAAACCATTTGAAAGTAGGTTGCATGTTGAATTCTGAGCAGCTCTGGGCACATTGCATTTTTAGATACTGGGGAAGAAGTCTGGATAGTTGAGGAAGAGAATGGGGCTAATTAACAGGAGAGAATCTCTTCACGGATAATTGCATTGACTTATAAGAAAAGAAAATGCCCTTACCCATTAGACTTTTTGATGCAGGAAAGAAATACCAGTACATGAGAGGCAGGGAGGCAGGGGGAGGGGGGGCAAGTTGCTCGTAGCCCAGTTTGAGGACTTCTAGACTTTCACAGGAAGTACCTCGCTCCTTACCGCACCCCTTAAACTACTGCTTACAGGGTACACACTACTAATTGCAGAGTGGTAAGGGTTGGGATGCATGATGAAAAGGTTTGTTTTTGGAAAGAAACTTCCTTATTTCACTTAGGTTCCTGTGAACGATGTTTCTGATGCGGGCAAATAAACCAGACAAAGGCTTCAAACATCTAGTATAAAAAGCAGAATTCAAATATTAGATGGTCACCTGAAACAGAAACGTATGAAAAAAGTGACTGTTTTTATTTTACTTTTTTGTTCCTTAGGAGAGAGAGGTTGAGACCATATCTGCTTTTGGAAAAGTGTGGCCTGTGAGGTAGTTTCCTTTTGAAGCCTTAGGCAAATTCTACGACTTTAGTTAACTACCTTTGTTTCCCTGTTTATGAGATGGAGATAACAATGTCAATTTAACTGAGAGTCTTTGTGAATTATAAATTACTCATAAAAGTAATTATGAAATACATTGTAAGTACAAAGTGCTATATAAATGTTTAATAATAGTCCTTTGAGCCACATGCCACCCCTAATGGGAGCTTATTAAGGAGTTCCTGTTTAGCTTGGATTAATTCTTTAAAAAAATTTGTTTTACCTTAAATGAAGCAAGGTACTATGATTGGGAAAACAGCAAGCATAGTCATAGAATATTTTCACAATTCAGGAAACATGAAATCCAGGGATTGTGCTCCATCCATCCTTGCAATACCTGCTTTTTCTGAAACAGAGTGGAAATTAACTTCAAAAGGTGTCCTGCACTCTGAGGAGGAACAAGATGATAGGAAGCCTGAGCACAGGCTCTCCTTGAAATTTCTTAGAACCAGAGAATTCTCTGGGTAATTTAATGGGACAGAACAAAAGCATCCTACTAAGATGGCACAGAGAAAATGGCCTAAACTCTAATATAAACATGCATATATATTCTCTATTCATGGAGCCGGTAACAGGAATTATATCGTCCCTTTGTAAATTATATGATTTAATCCTCACATCGACCTTTTGAGGGAGACATTATGTTTCCCAAATGATAGATGAGAAAACTGAGGCTCTGGGTAGCCAAGTAATTTACTGAAGTTCACAGGGCTGGTACACAGCAGAGCTAGGATTTGATTACAGGTATTTTCTCTGTACAGAATTTCCTTGGATGAGAACATAAATTAAAAACTAAACCACATAAAAAAAAAAACTTAACCGCATAAATTAAAAACTAAACCACGGAATGTGCAAACTAAAGACTCTTCCTTTGGGCATTGTTCATAATGAAATACTTTACATTCTTATTTTTCCAAATAAGTCTCTGTGGGTGCATAATAAATATTTCTTGTTGAATATGATATTGTGAGTAAGCATATTTGCCAATTTAGTAGAAACTCCATTATGTTAGTTATCTAAATGTTTATATTTCTTTCTTCAAAGTTTCTTATGATTATTAAACATTAATTGAGCTTTATACTGACTGTATACTATACTATTTTGCACTACACAATAGTGGGCATTTTATGAGAAATTAAAGAGTGGAAAGAAGATACAGAATTAACTCTCTAGAGAGATCCACAATCCTAAAGTTGAGTTAGACAAGCTTAAAAGTGCTAGGCACTGGGTCTAAAAGACAATGTCAGTTGACTATCCAGGTAAACATATCTTACACAGGGTCTACCTAAAACACCATTTTAAAAATGTTCCCATTTGCTTGCAAAGATTGGATTAATGTATATAAATGGCAGAAAAGACATAATTTCTTTATTTCCATTTTCTTCTCTCTTTTCCATTCAGTAGATGACTCATCAAAGTGGAAACAGGGAGGAGGGAATTGAAATTTGAAATTCAAAGAAATCATAGAGCCCCATGGAGTTTAATTTTATGGACCCAGATGAATCACACTCAAGATACTGGGAGATTTTAGAAATAAGGTTAAAATGGAGAAGTGCATTCCTGAAACTGCAAAATATGAGATTTATATAATCGTCAGAAAAAAATCTGAAACAGCTAATGAAATCAATGGCTTGTAAGAGCTCACTAGGAGCAATCATGGATTCATTAAAAACATATCATGCAAGGTACTGGTTTATTAAGAGTATTGATTATCATAATTAGATCAGTAAATTAAGGAAATGGTGTTAATACAATGCCTTGATTTTAGTAATACAATGATCAAAGTCTAAGATTGCTTCTCTAGAATGCTGAGGATATATCATGACTGAGGAACCAGAGTATATGATTTAATGGCACCACAGTCACAATATCTGGGCAAGAGCGCAAGTGTAAGAGGAATACAAGAATTTGTACACCTTGTGGGGACGCCAGTCCTGCCCACTACTCAAAAAAAAGGTGCCCTTTCCTCAAGACACTTCACTGCCATCTGCTGGAAAGTAGAACAACTGCAGAAATCTATGATGACCATGACATAAAGGGTGCCTCCTAGAGTTGTGCAAAGCCCATTGTACATAGTCATAAGCAGTAACCACTGTGTGAAGTTTCAGTCTGAAAAGCCTACAGACTGAGTGGCAGATACTGTCTATTTATCTCACTCCTTCAAGCTATTTACTAAATGAAAACTTTTTTTGTTTCTTTAGCTCAGTGGCCTCCAGACTTCATTCATTTCCCGCCCTTTTTGATATGTGTATATTTATTTATAAATGGGGTGAACTACTGTACTCATATATCATGCACAACATAAAACATTAAAATGGAAATTTTAAATGATGAAAATATAAATATAAACAAGTTCTAGTATTTTCTTCCCACACTCTGCTTTGAAGACTACTGATTTAGGCCCCCTAGACTCTTAATGGCAGGATGAGGGCAGTTCTTTTCCTTGTCAGAAAACGAAGTTCTTTTTTGCCACAATCCTGTCTGAATGTGTGTGTGTCTATGTGCACATATGAGCACACACTCACCTAAGTGAGAGTGTATGGGTGAGGTAAGCATTCAGGGGCTATGATTGATGTTTTTCTTAGGATACCTTATTTGCCAATTGGCAGGTAGTGAGTTAGTTACCTCGTTGGACTCGGAGATGATTTCCTACTCTGCGGAGCCCTTAGAAACCATAATCTGCTATTTCCGAGCAGTTTCTCTTCTGTGCTGCATGAGGATGGCCTGAAAAGTATCCTGCAGATAACGATGGCTCTGCTTCCCTTACATCCTGTTCTCTCTTGCTTACAAGGAGTGAAGAAAAAAAGAGCCCTCTGATTCATTCCATTTTCCCAAGTACAGTACAAAAAGCAAGCCATATTTATTATCACTGTCTAAATCGCTGGGTATATAGCGATTCAGTTTTATATTTTATACTGGTCTTTTTTTGAATAATGGCATGATTAACATGTGTATTATGGAGTCAAGCCTGGGATCGAAGCCTTTCTCTGTCATTTAACACGTTTTGTGACCTTTAATATTTAGGTTATTTAAATTCCCAAAGATTCACTTTCCTTTATTTATAAAAAATGAAGAATGGTTATACTGCAAAACTAGCCCCTTGTTGTTAGCATAGCTAGAGGAGTATAGTTACCTAGATCTCTTATCCAATAAAACTTGGGGTCAGATATTTTTCAGAATTCAATATTTTTCAGATGAGCTTTGTGAATTTTGGAATTGTAGAGAAGAGATTGTGGACCTGTATTGCTATCCATTTAAAATTTTACTCAAAATCGAAACACGATAACAAATATCCACCCACTCCCGTCTTTAATTTGCTCATAGCGACCTTAAACTCTTTTTAAAACATTCTAGCACTTTAGCTTTTCAGCTGAGTTCCATTACTTGCCTAATAAGAATCATCTGGGTCGCTTATTAAAAAAAAAAAAAAAAAAAAAAAAACACAGATTCCGGGGATTCCCTGGTGGCACAGTGGTTTAAAATCTGCCTGCCAATGCAGGGGACACGGGTTCGAGCCCTGGTCCGGGAAGATCCCACATGCCGCAGAGCAGCTGGGCCCGTGAACCACAACTACTGAGCCTGCGCGTCTGGAGCTTGTGCTCCGCAACAAGAGAGGCCGCGATAGTAAGAGGCCCGCGCACCGCGATGAAGAGTGGCCCCCGCTCGCCACAACTAGAGAAAGCCCTCGCACAGAAACGAAGACCCAGCCAAAAATAAATAAATAAATAAATTTATTTAAAAATTTTTAAAATATATATATATATAGCACTCTGAGGTGGATAATAAAAAAAGAACAAAACACCACAGATTCCAAGGCCTGTCTTAAGAGAGTTTGTAATTCAGTGATGTGAAAGTGGGGCCCCCAAATCTGTTTTTCAAACCAACATTCCCAGGTAATCTTTACCATAGGCTACATCTGGAAAACCCTACATTACCAGACATCCCAACGAAGACCCACCTGCTGGCCCCCTTTACACGGAGTCTGAGTCTCGCGATATGTGGCTTTAACAGAGTTCCACCACAGGGACTAGCCGTTCTCTTACTCCATCTCCCACTCATTGCTACCACGCATTTGGCCAGCCTGAGTAGTTGCTCCTTCCTTTTGTATCTGAAGTCTGTTTTGCCAGAAATTCTAGTTTGTTCCTCCAAGCCTGGACCTTCTTCCCTTTCTTGCTACTTTGTCACTGGCAGGTTTTCCCCAGATCCTCTCTCTTCCTCTCTCCTCTGGCCAGTTTCATTTCATCCTTCTCATGGATAAACTCATGAGATGTGGACGCTCTCAAAATTTACACAATGGTTTCAAAGCTGTTAGAAGAGATACACCTGGAGAATTTTGGTGACTATCAACCAATTGGGAAATTTATAGTAGTTTTCAGCAGTTCTGATATTGAACTTGCCCTTTTCCATTGAACTTAGATGAAAATGAGGAATGAAGGCCTTTTAAACAAACATGTGGATGACACAGATCTTGGGGGCATAATGAGCAATGATACTTGAGAAATTAGTTCAAAATGTTCTCACATGCTGGAACACTCCAAAATGTCCACAAGATAAAACTTATTGGGGTGAATATATCTCTGTGAGCATTATCTCTTCTATCTCTGGACGAATTAGAGGGAAAAATTAAACAAGAAACAGATATGGGAGATCCAGCTTGATATTAATTCATTTATGCACCCAATCAAATAAATATTTAATGGTTATCTACTATAGGCCAGAAAGATACCTCTCAAATTACTTTACCAATTAAAGGTGAAATATTTATCCAGACCATGATTCAAACAGAATTATTCCTTGGAAAAATATACACAAATATACACATGTGTATTTGTTTTTATATGTTGAAAATTAAAATAACTGCCAAAACAGTACCACATTTTAAAAAATTATTTTGAAATAACTTCAGACTCACTAAAGTTTCAAAAATAATACAAAGTCCCATGTACACTTTACTCAGATTCATGAATCTTTAACATTTTTAACATTTTGCCACTTGCCTTCTATCTCTCCATACATACATACATACATAATAATCACATTTAATGTATAATATGTACATTCTATATTCTATATCATAATATATCATATAATATAATCATATATGGTATATTGCATATTATATGTTATATATACTACATATCTATTTAAATTGTATAGATATAGCTATATAATTATACATTGCATAGAGATTTATATACATACATAATACAATTTTTTTCTGATTCATAAGATAATCTGTTGTATATAAGATACTTTTTCACTTAATACTTTTGTGTGTATTTTCTAAGAACATGGATTTTCTTTTTTTTTGCAGTTATTAAGTCCAAAATTTATCATTGATGAAATAATTTAATCTAATCTAATCTATCATTCCTTTTCTAATTTTGTCAATTTTTCCAATAATGTATTTAAGAGCCTATCCTCCACCCCTCAATCTAGAATCATGTATTATACTTAATTGTCATGTTCTTTAGTTCCCTTTAATCTGGAAGAGTTCCCCACTTTAGTATTACTTTTTTCTTATTTTACTTTCATAGTCTTGGTATTTTTTTTAAGAACACAGTCCAGTCATTTTATAGTGTTCCTTCCCTTGGGTCTGTCTGAGGTTTCCTCATTCATTTTATGTATTCTTGTAGGAATGGTATTGGGCTGGCCAAAGAAGTTCATTCGGGTTCTTCTGTAATATGTAGGTGATGCTATATCCTTCTTAAGGTACCACATTGGGAGGCATGTTATGCTCATCAACAGCTCTATGGTGATATCTATTTCAGTTATCTAGTCAGAATGTCACTCTGTTTTTCCACTGACTAGTTACTGTTTTTCCCTTTGTAACTAATAAGTAATCTGTGGGACTTCCCTGGCGGTCCAGTGGTTAAGACTCCGCACTTCCACTGCAGTGGGTGTGGGTTGGACCCCTGGGCAGGGAACTGAGATCCTGCAGCCGCACAGCCAAAAAAATAAATAAATAAAAATAAAAACAATCAAAAAATTTTTTAAAAAGCAATCTTTGAGGAGTCATACGAAAACCATGCATTTATCCTTCTCATCAATCTTTTCTCTGTAAATTTAGTATTCATTCATGAGAATCTTCACTGTGAAGATAGGAAAATGGCATTTTTTCAACTCCACTACAACTTCAACAATTATAGGTTAATATTCTGAAAATAAAAAAGCTTCCCTTCTCTCCCATTTTTCTATTTATCTGGCCACCTACCTAGCTATTTATCATGTGTGAGCCCATAAATTTCCATTGTTTTCCAATGAGTTATAATTCCTTATTTTCCTAAATCATGTTACTTATTTTTAATGGCAAGTTTTCCTAATTTTTTTCTTCAACCTTAAGTAAATCATTATAATCACATTGTACATTTGTTGGTCATTCCATACTTGCACAGCAGTTTCATATAACTATTAATTTGCTCCTCCACAAAAGTTGTAAAATCCAGTGGGACAAGGGATTAAATTCATGGAAGTGTTTCAGAGCAAACAACTTTTAGGTTCTAAATTAGAAACAAATTTCTTAAAATTGGGCATTGATTGATTTTTGACTGGTCACAAGATAAAGAAGCAAGGAGAAAAAAAAGAGCGTAGGGACATTCAAAAGCCTATTTCCGGGGCTTCCCTGGTGGCGCAGTGGTTGCGCGTCCGCCTGCCGATACAGGGGAACCGGGTTCGCGCCCCGGTCTGGGAGGATCCCACGTGCCGCGGAGCGGCTGGGCCCATGAGCCATGGCCGCTGAGCCTGCGCGTCCGGAGCCTGTGCTCCGCAACGGGAGAGGCCACAACAGAGGGAGGCCCGCATACCACAAAAAAAAAAAAAAAAAAGCCTATTTCCTAAGGAGGATATTTATATTTGCTTTAATAATTTTTGTAAAGCTCTCCATCTTTGCAAACAAAAATCAATGCTTACATAAGTATTGTGTCATAAATTATATTTGTACCGTATCATTCCAAATTTTTAATTATTTGAATTAAAAATGTATGACCTTTTGGTATATAAATATGAATATAGATTTCTTTATTTCTTCATGAAAATTAACAAAGCAGTCCTAAGAAATAAAGTAAGCCATATTTTTTTACCTTAAATATGTTGTGCAATTCATCATTCCAATTATATAATGAATAATGAAATCTGGACCATCTTTGTTTTGAAAATCTTTTTAGGTTATTTTGGGGAAAAAACATCAAATATTTTCCATTCAAATAAATAGGGTATTTATGGGGTCTTCTCAAATTTTGAACAAATTAGATTTAATTGCTACCAATACCGAAGTGTTGATTCAGGGCTTTGGATAATTTGCAGGCAACTGAACATGGATCACTATAATGATACCTGCAAGTTGTCATAAAATTATGAAAGTTATATAATAAATGTATATATGCCAAAAATTATAAAAGCATGGACATTAATAAATTAAACAGAAAATAACTAATCAATACGTACACATCTGCAAAAGAAGTAAAATTTCCATGGTGGCCAATCCCAAGAAGAATGCTGTTCTCTCTCAGGTATATTGAATACAGCTGGTGTGATTTAGTGATAGAAAGCAGGTAATAAATAAACTGCTAGGGAGAGTTTACACAATATTGTATAGTGTTGTTGTACATTCCTTTTTAATCAATTTCAAGTCTCTCAGTTTTGAAAGGCACGTCCTTAGCACACTGAGAAAAGAAGCCATCACAGCTCACTTACCCACTCCGGAAAATCTGCTTTAATTTTTTTTCATGATCTATACTTTCTACTTGTTCACAAAGATTCTTACTGCAGTTGTTACACACTAAACATTCCTAGTGTCATAGACTATAATGTTGCAAACAAAAGGATTATGACCTCTTTCAGCAGCCTTCCTGCTAGATCGGAGCAGGAAGGGGAGATGGATTATATGGAGAAAAGGCCTTGTTTGAAAACATTAATCTTTGGTAATTAGTCATTGAGGAAGGAAATGCAACCAATACGTGAAAGTTAAATTAGCTTCTGCAAAAACAAGTGATTTCTAAAGCTGATTGAGTCAGACAATTTATCTTCTAAAATACCTAAAAACATAAAAAGGGAAGTTCTAACAGTTATTCAGTCAACCTCACATGAAACCGTCTGAATCAGAAGACTCTGAGAAGCTCTTTATACAACAAATGTTCGTGTTGTGTGTATGTGTGTATATTTTTCAGCTACTAAAATTAATATTTCTTCAGATGCCAGGAGAACAGAAAAGTAAAGGTATCTGGACTCAGGTCATTGCTTATTTTAAAGGTTTTGGATATACTTCCCTTCCTTGTTCTCAATGCTGTCTCTTTTCAAAATATATCTCCATACATCTCAAATAACCCGTATTTACTTCTCTCATCTTTTACGTACTTGTCTGTTTTGTAAGTGTGTATTCTGAGTTTGGGGAAGAGTCCAGTTGAACCTTCTAAAAACTGAATAACAAGTTAACAATAGGCTCGTTAAAAATAGTCTCTTCAAAATGTGGAAACTTAGGTGCTGAAAAAGATAAAACCACTAGCTGCTAAATTTGCAATTTAAAAAAGGCAAATTCAAGATGTGTCAGATTTAACAAAGCCACTACTGGGAGACCAATTTCGGAGATAAAAGATAAAAGGCCAGCAATCCACTTTACCCCCAGCAGTTCAATGAAAGTTGTGTGATTCCTATTGCTTCATCAGGTAACTACAAAGTAGTTTCCTCCCAGTGAATTCTGTTTTTTTGTGGATTCTACAATATCTGACTGTGGAATGAGAAAGGCCTGTTTGAATATGATAAACGATATCTAAACCTCCGTATGCTCAGTTCTAACACATAGCCACTGACAAACTACAACTAGTAACACCTGAACTCAAACAATCATAGACCAAGCATTCAGCAGAGTGCTTGGGAATTTGCATTACTCATATGAATTTGCCACTTTCTCCCCAATCTTTGCCCAATTCTCCTTTCTCGTTACTTGTTTTAATTTACAACCTGATTATCAGAGTCCTTCGTTTTTTGTTTTTGTCTGGGTATGTTTAAGACTCTGAACCACATTATGATATGCAAAACTAAATGCCCTTCCAATGATTTTTCTGGCAACCAAGAATTATCTTTGCTGATCACCTTAATTATTCAATTGTCAGAGTCAGACATTTCAATGAGTTGCTTAGTTAACTTTTATCTCATAGGTAAGATTCTGAAATTCTTACTAAGGTATTCATTAAAATTTTGGGCCAGAGTGCACTCTTATTCCTTTTGACAAAATGAGCTCTATGCCCAAACAACAAACGTAATGTCCAAAGTTTGCATCCTTGGAGACAGTCTAGGAGACAGATGGAAAAGTTGTAAACAGACCTGCAAATTGCTTTGGTGAACACAGATTTACTTTGAAGATTTCATTGAATCTTTTTGACTTGTAAGCCACTCGTTGCACAAGAAAGCAAGTTTACCATGCAAACCTTAACCAGATACTAGCTACAATGGAGGAACCTCAACAAATTTAGATGTGCAGTTCAGATAATTCCCTTCAAAGTTCAGATAATTGCCTAAAGCTTATTTAAATCTATGGAAAGACTTTACCCTCTTCTTCACCCCATCTCATCTTTTCTTCCTTCTTCCATAATCCTCCCCACCCCACTCTGATCTTTTTGTCATTCTCCAGATCACCCTACTTTAAACCTCCCTGTTTTATTCTGAATTTCCACCTCACTTTTGAAAAGATCTTACTGCATGGGCAAATTTCTTAAGTGAGAATGTAATGGATTTCCTTGTCATGCATCTCTTGTGTAACCAGTGTTTTCAAAAGTCAGATCTTTGGAAACTTTATTAGTCCATTTCTAGAAAAAATAGCTTTTTAAACAAAGATTCTAATGAAAAGGTGTGAGTCAGCGCGCCTACCTTCCAAATGTTGCTATGAAAACAAAAATATATTGACTGGCCAATGGAAACATTCACAACTACCTGTAAATCCAAGACATTTGTCTTGCCATTGCTTCAAAATGTCAAGTGAGTAACTGTGAATAATGTTCAGGATTCACATTCAAATAATTCACATTCAAATACAATATTCCACACATTTAACTTTCTGAAATATCTTACAGTTGGTTTTGGAAGCAGGGGAGCAAGAAGACTTTGATCTTTATGTTTGAAAACAGCCATCAAGCCCTTGGAAAACAACAGATAAGAGTCTTACCCTTCCGATAAAAGGAAACACATTTTAATCAGACTCAGTGACTCTCTCTTGATAAAAGGTAGTTGAACTGTTCTCCTGAAGAATTAGCTAAGTTCCTGGGATTTGGATTCAGATAGTGAGGTCTGTTTGACAATCAGCAAACTGCTTACCATTAAACCTGTAAGGGCAGTTATGGGTGAATATTATTCATTCACATTATTCACACTCATTAAATAAATATTGATTGAGGATCAATTAAATGCAAATCAAACCCTCCAAAGAATTTTATCCCCATAGTGGAGATAAAGCATTTTTAGAAACAATTATAATGCAAAGTAGAAAGTGGGCCATATCCTAAGACAGGGACAGAATGAGAGCCACGAGCATACAAGGAAACAAAGATCACATCTAGTAGAGAAGACCTCTCAGAAGAGGTGTATTGAAGCTGGATTTTGAATGAATAGGTAGGATTTAAATATCTAGGAGTATCTAGGGAGAAAAATGCTATAAACTAAGTCACTAGCATAACCAGAGTGAACTGGAGAGCACCACAAATGCTAAAAATCAAGTAATTTAGGTTAATTGGTTCACAGAGTAATGGAAAGAAGATACTGAAACATACTGGCTGTGAATAAGTTGCAATGGATCTCTGAGGTTGTGGGTGGGAGAGCCTTAGAGTCAAGCTCAAAAGTTCGAAATGATTCAGTAGGCAGTATGGAAACACCTAAACCTTATGAGAGTACAGTGATTTTCAATCAGTTTTCAACAGATGAGGAAAGGATCGTCTTTTTAACAAGCAGTTCTTGGGACAGTTGAATATCCGCATGCAAAAAGATGAATGTAAATCTTTATCTCACTCCATATACAAACATTAGCTCAAAATGGATCACAGGCCTATATGTAAGGGTCTATAAACCTTCTAGAAGAAAACAGTAGAAAATTTTCATAAGTTAGATTAGGCAAAGAATTTTTAGATAGGACACAAAATATGATATGTAAATGAAAAATATTGACAGTGTGGATATAATCAAAATTTAAACTTTATAATTTAAAGTTAAAAACACCAGTAGGAAAACGTAAAGACAAGACACAGATTGGCTGGAAATATTTGCAAAACATCAGTTCAATAAAGGACTTGTATCCAGAATAAATAATATGCTTTTAAAACTCAATAATAAGACAACTCAAATTTTAAAAGGGAGGAGGGGATTTGAATAGACATTTCACCAAAGAAGATATATAGATGGCTAACAATCACAAGAAAGGATACTCAACCTCATTAGTCGTTAGAGAAAAGGAAGTTAAAACCACAAAGAGATACAACTTCACACCCACTAGAATGGCTATAATAAAAAAGCTGTAATAATCATTGATGAAGATGAAGAGCAACTGGAACTCTCATTACACTACTGTAGGGGATGCAAAACAGTGAAACCACTTTGGAAAACAGTTTGGTAGTTCCTCAAATGTTTAAACATAGAGTTACTCTATTATCCAGCAATTCCAATTCTTAGTATATATCCAAAAGAAAAGAAAGCATATGCCTACACAAAAACTTGTAAGTATATTTTCATAGCAGCATTATTCACAATAGCCCCAAACTGGAAACAATCCAGATAACTATCAATTTCTGAATAAACAAAATATTGTATATCTATAAAATGGACTACTATTAACTATTGATAAATTCTACCACATGACTAAATTTTAAAAATATTATGCTAAGTGAAAGAAGCCAGATTGAAATGACCACACTTTTGTATAATTCCATTTATATGAAATGTCCAGAAAAGGCAAATCTATAGAGACAGAACGTAGATTACTACTTGCCAGGGGATACGGAGAGGGAATAAGGATTGAATATAAACGTTGAATATAAATTTGAATATAAACCATAGAGGGCTTCTAGGGGTGACAGAAATGTCCTAAAACTGGATTTGATGATTGTTGCCCAACTCCATAAATTACTGAAAATTATCAAATTGTAAACTTAAAACCGGTGAATTTTATGGTATGTGTGTTATACCTCAATAAACCTGCTTTAAAAAGTTTATGAGAGAAATAGGTAACAGAGGTAGAGCCGTGTTGTAGGAAATTAACTTGGCAGTGTATATGTAGCACTGATGGGAGTAGGGGAAAGCCAGGGGTACAGAGAGCTCTACGAGAAATCTCTCACAACTGTCCAAGTAGGAGGAATGGAGATCTGAACTAGGAGGGCAGCAATAGGAACAAAAAAGGGAGATCAGATAGGAGAATTGTCCAAAGAGGTAGAATTGGGAAGACATCACAAAGAACCAGATGGGTAGGGTATGAGAGGAGAATACTTTGGAATAATCTGTTCCTTGGGGAGGCAAGAAGCAGAAAAATTATGTGTTCAATGTTATTAATGTTTTATAAACATGCCTTGCTCCATGAAAGAACTGCTAGCTTAATAATAACTCCGTTCTTTGTATCTAACCTCCTTCATATTTCGCTTACAATATGTACTCTTCCTTCCAGATGAAATTTTGAGTCAGATATACACCAAATTATTATTTTCTGGGAGATAGAAGTTAACCGCAGGTGGACTGGGGAGGGGTTCTCTATCATCTTTTTATATAATTTATTTTCAGCAAACATGGATTACTTTTGTAGCTAAACATTATTTTTAATTATTTTATGTTGACCTATTGTTATGTACCCAGAGAAAGATAATGTTAGATATACCAAGGAAATGCTTAAGTACCTTTGCAATCTTAATTGAGTAATACTTACCTTTTTCTCTTTATCAGGGCAAAAATATTTCCTTCTATGGAAGAGTTTGGCCAAAAAACCTGTTCACAGAACTGTTTGTGAGGAAGTTTTGGCGCCATTACTGAAAAATCATAATCCCTTCTCAGAGTGTCAGAATCCAGTCTGTTCCTCTGGTCATTTCTGCAGGCCTGGAATGCTCTAGTCCTTTTTTTTTTTTCTTCACAATCCGATAGGCCCGGTTCTAAAGTTATACATGCTTGTGTTAGAGTCTTAGATTTACCACTTTCGGAAATTTATTCATTCTCCAGCCTCTGTTTTTCTCTTTGGTAAACAGTGGTTGTTAATACCTGTTCTGCTGAGTTGTGGTAAGAATTGTAGATGATTGAAGTGTTCGGCTCATAGGAAATGTTTAATAAATATCAGCTGTTATTTATTAGTCTTTTGGACTAAAGAACTAAGTCATACACTGAAGTATATTCCTTAATTAGTAATATTGAGATCATGTGACTTGCTGAGACAAAACTGAGGACCAAATTCCTGGCCAAGATCAAGAATCAAATTGGAGATATTTCTTCCCCTCCCATCTGTATTTGTCTACACTCTCTGCTCCTATTTCAGGCCAAAAAGAAAAAAGTCCCAGTAGAAGTGACAATATCAGCAATGATTTCACCCAGTCAGGGGTCCTACTTGGAGGAAAGGAAAATTGATTGTACATACATACTTCCTTGAGGAAAAATACATGTTTACAATTTTTTACATTGTCATTTCAATGTCTTAACATAATAAATGCACATGACAGAGCTCGAACCATTGTGGTGAAAGCTATAAACATGAACTTTGATGTCCCACGGGCCTAGATTTGACTCCGGACTCTGATAAGCGATTGTATGACGTTGGGCAAGATACAGACGTCTCTACTCCTGTTTTCTTACCTGTAAGAAATAATAATGCCTACCTTTTGGGGGTGTTGACAATATTGAATAGAAGAGATCATGTTATAAAGTTCTGAACACAGAGCCTGACACTAAGTCAAGTATATTCAATAAATAAATATTATTTCTTTCCTCTTCCTTGCCATTCTCTTCCTCGTTAGTTTAAAAAAAAGAAAGAAAGAAAGAAAATATTTCTTGAATTTTCCAAAACAATCTCAATTGTATTTCAAATTGTCCCGATAGATGAACATTCATATTTGTCATTTCTTATGAACCTATCTTTGATTCCTAAACCACAGTCTTACAATCTGATATAGTAGGGTTTATTTCATGTTTTTAAATAATTCCTGCGTTTCCCCATTTTTATGTCTTTCAGATTACAAAGGAACTCATGCTTGGTGTAATGAGTGAAATAATACAACGTAGAGATGCATAACCACAGCACTAATCATTAACACGATACCTCCTTCCAATTATAGCCCCTTGTAGTAGCCAGTGGCATGCATTCCTTTCTCCTTCCTCATATACACATAAACCCACATACATGTCTGAGCGAGGGGTTTTATTTGCTTGTTTTTCTAGAAAGAGAATAGTTTAAAACATATCATTGTACATCTTGCTCTTTTAAGTTTAACATATTATGAATTTTCTTACAATATTTATTTAACATTCTTAAGCTGAAGACTACTTAACATAATTCCCTCTCCTTCTCTGCTTCACAACCAACTTTGCCTTTTGCTCTCACCTCCTGCTTATGTTTTATGTGAATTATTCTTAAATATTCTTCTAGAGAAGAAAGATTTGGCCAATCTACTTTTAGAGAATAGTGTTGGGGGCAGGCTACAGGAAAAAATTTTTTTTCTATCACCCAGTAGAGTTAGAACCCTGGGCTAGTTTCTCTGCAATAACTCCTTACCACATAACATAATTCTCTTTCTCTCGTCAACCTTCCTTCTTGGGCTATAGAATTTTTGATGTCAGGGATAACCTCTAATCCTCAGTGGCACAAAGTAGATACATTGAAGCCTTTAGAAAAAGCAGTTGAAGGTAATTGTTAATAACCCTAACTTTTGATTTTTTTTGTGCCAGGGATAATTTCTAATTCATCCTCTTATCCTCAGTGGCACAAAGTAGATATATGGAAACCTTTATAAAAAGCAGTTGAGGGTAATGGTTAATAGCCCTAACTTTTGAGGTCAGAGTGATTTGGGTTCAAATTCTCCCTCTTTTACCTACTACTAACAAGTGATCTTAGGCAAATCACTTAACCTGTCTAAGACTTATTACACATATTAAAAATGAAATAACCTCATCAAACTCAGGTGATTATTGTGAAAATTAAATGGAAAATAATTTTCACTGGGCTCAATAAATGGTCAAATTATGAATAAAAATGAAAAGGAATAAAAGGAGGCATTTTAGATAGGAGATCTTGGGATGTAAGGAGAACTTTTAGCTCTTTCTAAATCTTTAGCAATTAAGGCTTTGCTGTTCTCAAAATTCTCTCATTTCCTGAAGGCCTAGTCAATTCCCTTCTTGTCTTGGGTACTCTCTGGACCTACCTTTTCAGATATCTTCACATTTTCCTCTACCTTCTTTCAAAAACTCCTTTATCTTAAATCTCATCCCCTGCCTTTAAATTTAAAGGAACGATTAATTTGTACTAATGAAAAGTAGACAAAACCACACCTTTAATGTCTAGCTGAGAAGTAAGGCAATGCTCATTTCCCCATAGTTCAAGCCCAGAGCTTTGCTACAGGGGGTCTTAAAAAATCACTTTTGAGCCAGGAACCATATTTCTGGTCAACTCAGTTCATTTAGGAATTCTTGAAGAGAATATTGCTGGCATAAAGAAGTTTATTACACTACTAACAGAAGAAAGAAGTGAGCAATGTGAAGATAAAAGGTGAGTGGCTGTTACAGCAGGTCATGTGATGTGAAGCAAAGTGCAAGTCAATTATCTGCATTCAGTTCCTTCAGTAGGAAAATGGGAGTAGTGCTTATTACCTGAAGGGTTGTTAGAGTGAAATATCATTATTTTTATAAAGTGACTGGTATATAGTAGGCAACTGATAAATATAAGAAATATTAATGTTCTGTATTTTTAGATACTAGCATGAATTTTTAAAACATATAACAGCCTTCCCAGGAAATTAATAAGAAGATAAACACATGTTAAGCCAAATGTGTATCTCTATTCCTGACTCCTGGGGACAGCGTGGTGCTTAGTAGAGAGACATTTTTAATTTCACTTAGAAGGGAAAATTTTTTTAATGCTTTAATGGAAATCCCAGAAACAAAAGATAATTCTAGCAAAAAGATGGCAAGCAGGGAAGGGAAAATCAAGGAGTTTAAAACAAACAAGAGAAGACCTAATCAGCATATGGGCTTTGGTAAAAGGGACCAAAGAGAAGATAGGGTTTAAGAGACTGTTGAGCAAGAAGTAAAAAGGTTTGGTGACAGCATGGATAAGGAGGAAGAAAGGGATGCTGTGTGTTTAAAAGATATGGGAGATAACAAAGTCCCCAGTCAGGATAGAGGAGCTAAGCAAGTGATTCCTTCTTTAGAATGAAAATAAGTTTGATCTACATCAAACTAATTGTATTTATTCAATGCATCTCAGTGCTGCTCAAGATGAAGAGAGCAAAAATTTTAGATGTTGGGGAGAGGAGAAAAATGTATTATTTGCATGTCATCGATGGGAAAAAATTACAGCAAAGTATTCAGATTTGGCTCATTTAATAGTAGTTATAGAAAGTTTGATTTGAATAATGGATTAATTAGTCTAATCTTCACACTATACTAATTGCAATTTTTTAAAAATAGACGTTATTTTCTTTAGCCCTTCAGTAATTGTTAATGCTGTCTTGGAGAAGCCAGGAATGTGGGAGGAATTTGTGGCAAATGAAGGCAAAGACTGACTTCTAGAGTTCCATGTTTAGTCTTTAATCTGCATTGTTTCATGTTTTAAAATCCTATATAATCTCACTTCAGCTAAGGACTAAGTCAATTTACAACAGTAAGGAAGAAAAGAAAATATTCTCAGCATGAATTTATTTGCTTTAAATAGCCAAGAAAAGCTTAAAACTTTTGATTCCTTTCTATAAAATAACAGTGGATTTACAGATGGTTGAGATACCATAAGATATTTGCTTGCTGAAAAAATTTTTCCATTTAAATAGCAAGAGCATCTCAAAGGGAAAAGCAATGTACCTGACTAGAGAAGAGCAGAGATCCAATCTTGGATTGGATTCCATATTTATGCAAAGTTTCCAGTCTTTATGAATGGTAACATAAAAGTCAGTTAAATCTCACTATTTACCACTGTACAAACATTAAAAATTTGGTCAACTGTTTTGTTTGTACAATCGAAAGTATTTGATTTTGCTACTCTCTCCCATCCCATTTATGTACATTTAATAATTAATTGTTCTAAATTTCATTGACCTACTGGCTGGCAGTCAGAGCCTTGGTAATGCAATTCAAAAGAACACAGTACTATACCTATTGATTGGCAAGTTATTTGACTTATCTTTATTTGTGTTTTCTCATCTTGATTAAACCTGTCCTTAACGTCTCTACAGGGCTGATTAGGGGGGAGAAAAAGGAAAAGAAAAAGAAAAAGAATTAGATAAATGCATAAACTGAAGAATTTCTTGAAAGTCCATCGTGATGTCATTATTCCGGGCCTTGGTGGGATAAAAATATTATCTTAATCCACTAACAACTAATTTTTGGTAAATAAATGTCTAACATATTGCTAGTCTCCTTTGTTAAGTAAAAGAGAAAAAAGAAAGCATACTAAGAGATCAGCAAGACAAAGATCAAAACCCAGAAACATAGGGCACTAAATACATTATCTAACCTGCTTGTAAAGGTTATCAAGAGCATACCAAAGATTAAAAGCAGAAGAGTTTAACTCCTCAATCAGGCATAGTGCAATGTACTTGGAAAATATAACTGAATAGAGAGAAGCAAGAAATAGTGTTAACAGCCCTTACCTGTAAAAGCCCAGGATAAATCCTAGTCTTGGATGGAATTTATTGCTGTTCTTTTTATGTTTTGATCAATCTACCTCCCTTATCTTTATCGCCCCATGTTTCTTGATGTGGTCTGCTGCTGGAATCCCATTCCAGCTTTCTCCTGAAGTTAAAACCCAATATCAAAGGATTCATCAGCCATGTTCCCTTTTTCTTAGTAGGTAAATGCAGAGACTGTGAAGAGGATGTCCACATGTGACTTAAGGTAAGTGTTACTGAAAGACTGAGAAAGTTTGTACCTATTTGTGATGGAAAGTGAATTCCAGCTCTCTTATCTCTATATTCCTTCTAAAGGGATTTTCACCCCGCCTGCATGAAAGTGGTGTGTGTGTGTGTGTGTGTGTGTGTGTGTATGTGTGTGTGTGTGTAATAAGGTTCTAGGGTTTAGAAATATTCTGCATAATGTCCCTGGAGCAGGAAGTTAATCACCACTCCCACCTTTCCCTGAAGAATTCAAGCTACTCCTCCCGGGAAGCAAATGCCCAAATTCCTACTAATGTGATCTGGAGATACTAAAGGCATGGTGGCCCAACGCCACTTCTAATTAGGTGGGTGGCCTTGGCAAATTCTAGACTTCTCTCAGGGGCAGAATCTGCTAGGTAAAATGAAGATGTTACTACTTACCTCTTTAGTACTTGCCTTGAGGCATTTTTTTTCTTCCCCCACCCCCAGCTCTATTGATGTATAATTGACAAATAAAATAGTATACATTTAAATCATATGACAATTTGATATACATACGTATTGTAAAATGATTACTACAATAAAGTTAGTTAACACATCTATCACCCCATATATATATTATTTTCTTTTGTGGTGAGTACATTTAAGATCTACTCTGCTAGCAAATTTCAAGTATACAGTATGCTATTGTTAATTATAATCACCATGTCAAATGTTACATTCCCAGAACTTGTTCATCTTATAACTGGAAGTCTGTATCCTTTGACCAATATCTCCCCATTTCCCTCACCCCTGAGCCTCTGACAACCATCATTCTAATCTCTGTTTTTATGAGTTCAACTTCTTTAGATACCACATGGAAGTGAGATCATACAGTATTTGTCTTCCTGCCATCAAGGTGCACCCCCATGTTGTCTCAAATGGCAAGATTTCCTTCTTTTTTTAATAGCTGAATAATATTCCATTGTATGTATATAGTATATATATCACATCTTCTTTATCCACTCTTCCCTTGATGGACACTAAGATTGTTTCCATATCTTGGCTATTGTAAATAATGCTGCAACAAACATGTGAATGCAAATATCTCTTAGAGATAGTGTTCTCATTTCCTTTGGATATATTCCCAGAGGTGAGATGGCTGGATTATATGGTAATTCTGTTTTTAAATTTATTGAGTAATCTCCATACTGTTTTCCATAATGGTTGTACCAATTTACATTCCCCTCAAGAGTGCGTGAGTGTTCCCTTTTCTCCACATTGTCACCAACACTTATCTCTTGTTTTTTTTTGATAATAGCCATCCTAACAGGTGTGAGGTAGTATCTCATTGTGGTTTTGATTGCATTTCCTTGATGATTAGTGATGTTGAGCATCTTTTCATATAGGCCATTTGTATGTCTTCTTTGGGAAAATGTCTATTCAGGTCCTTTGCCCATTTTAAAATTATTTATTTATTTACTTATTTACTTACTTACTGTTGAGTTGTATGAGTTCTTTACATACTTCAGATATTAACCCCTTATCAAATATATGACTTGCAAATCTTTTCTCCCATTCCATAGGTTGCCTTTTCATTTTGTTGATGGTTTCCTTTGTTGTGCAGAAGCGTTTTTTTAGTTTGATGTAGCTCACTTGTTTATTTTAGCTTTTGTTGCTTGTGAGGCATTTAAACTGCTGGACAATATGACTGGTACAAAAGCAAGAAGAAAATATAGTGTAGCCATTCCTGATTATTTTCGCTTGCTCACTTTTTTTTTTTTTTTACACTCAACTACCTGAGTAGCTCTTCAAGTAATTCACACTATTTTGCATGTTCTCACTAAGAAGAAGACAAAAGTATGAAGTCCTAAATAAAAGAACAATTTTAGAAATGTGAATTCCCATTGAACAAAATTTTAAAATTTCTAAATACCAAAAACTTGAAACTAAATAAGATCATGTTGACTGAGTGAAAAACAATGGACTACCACAAAGCACTCAGTCTGAACCTTCCTTTTTACTCTCCTGCCTAGCTTACCTCTTTGAGTGTGGGCTGTTGGAATGGCTCCCGAACTGGTCTCCTTTCTTTTGTTTAATCCTCTTTAATCCATCCTGGCTGCTGCCAGTAATCTTTTGAAAATGTGGATTTAATCCTGTCATTCCCAAGCCCTCCCTTAAAATTTTCTGTGCCTTCCAATTTCCCTCAGTTTGAATCTCAACCTCTTAACTCTGACATACAAGGCTCTTGGCCCTGGCACATGGCCCCAGACAGCCTCCTTTCTCCACAGACTCCTTTCTCCCTGTCTTTCCCCAACACCCACAAATTCTAAACTATTTTGCAGAGCCCCTTTCAGTTTCTCAGACACGCTAGTCTTTCTCTGATCTCTGGGCTTTTTCAATGTTTTTCTTCTACCTTTTTTATTACCAAATCACTTCTTTATTTACAAAATCACTTCTTTATTTACCAGATTGTTCAAGACTCATTGCCTCCCTTGTGCAGCCTTCCCTGACATCTTCCTCCATCCCAGATTGAGTCAGATCATTCTCCTTAGAGCTCTCATAGCATCTACTGATTTTCATCTTATTTTGTAAGAAATCATGTTACTCCTTCTAACATGAGAACACCTTGAGGGCAGCACTTACAGTATTTTTATCCCTGGACATTGTGCAAAATAGATGTTCAATAAATATTTGCTGAATAGCATAATTAGGGAGGCAATATCTTAAAAATGATAACTATACTTTATAGAGTACTTATTAGACATCAGGGACTGTGTGTGAAGTTTCTTATTTAATATTTTCAAAAACTTTCAAAGGAGTTTACTATCATCATTCCCATTTTATGAATGAGGGAATTTTTTAAAAAAAAGGAAGAAAGGGGAAGAGTATAACTCTGTTCTGTTGTGCCTGAATATATTTTCTATTAAAGGTTGCTAATTAGAATACATTGAATATGCTGTCCTAAATTATTTTCTGCAATATATCACAGCCAAACCCTGCCTCAGCTGTTAAGAATGACTAATGTGAATGCTTGTCATAGAAAGAGCTTAGTCTTCATCCTGAATTGAAAAGGCTGGGAAGAAAGCGAGTGGCTAGAATAGAATAGAAGGTTACATAGAAAACAATTCGCCCCAGAAACTGAAGATGAAAGAGTTTAGGACCAAGCAGGAGGGAAGAACTACTAGGTAAATCCTCAACTGGAATTTTTCTAGTTCTTTATAGGATCATACGCACTGTGAAATCAAAGGGGTTCCTCTTCCTTTTGCTCCCATATCATTCCCCAATTCCCTTTTCTATTCATTGACTGGTAGGGTTTGAGATGTTGACCAAAGGCCCCATGGAAGTGTAATGATTTTAGAATTAGTTTCGCTGGTAAAGTACTCAGGTTAAGGAATATGGTCTCTTTTGAGCTCCATTTCATTTGCTATGTTAACATCACATTCTGAGCCATGAATAGCACAGAGGTCAAATTTTCCTGAGGAGAGCAGCCCTTTATGTTACCCTCTTCCATACTTGCATAATACAGGATGTGTCAGTGATTGAACAGTCATGGACATCACTGTCTGTTTCCCCAAGTTACATCAACCAAAAGTAGGATGGGTGACACAACCAAAACATTTACGCTGTTATTTATGTCTTACTAAGTTTAGTTTTGGATCACAAATTTTAGTACATCAGGCCTCATGTTTTTAAAACAGAAACCAAGAAAATGTTCAAGCAGGTTAGCATTCTGCTGACAGTTGGCAAGCTTTGGGTACTTAGTTCCTGCTCTAATTTTTTCAGCTACGTTTTTTTTTTTTTTTTTTTGTGGTACGCGGGCCTCTCACTGTTGTGGCCTCTCCCGTTGTGGAGCACAGGCTCCGGACGCTTTTGCGGTACGCGGGCCTCTCACTGTTGTGGCCTCTCCCGTTGTGGAGCACAGGCTCCGGACGCGCAGGCTCAGCGGCCATGGCTCACGGGCCCAGCCGCTCCGCGGCATGTGGGATCCTCCCGGACCGGGGCACGAACCCGTGTCCCCTGCATCGGCAGGCGGATTCTCAACCACTGCGCCACCAGGGAAGTCCTACTTTTAAATTTGTTTCTTACTGTGGTGAGTTTGTAGTCACAGACATCTCCTTGGTTATTTGTGCAGAAAAACCTCTAAGACTGTACGATGTAGTCATTCTTACCATGGTAGTAGGTGGCTTACCTACCAGTGGAAGAAAATTTTTTCAAGCGATGATTTTTCTAGTCTTTAAAGTCAACAGTTATTGGGCCTCTGCCATTTAGAAGGCATTTATTTTATTAATTATATATATTTGTAATTTATATCTAATTTAATATGAATAATAGTTGTCATTCATTCTTTGGCCAGCTCTGCTTTGGTCTCTTCATAAACTTTGCTGCATTTTATCCTCATAATAATTCTGCAAGGTAAGAATGGCTCTTACCTTCTGCCCCATTTTACAGGTGAGCCTGTGATACTATGAAATTAGGATACTTGCCTAAGGTCCCATAGTAAGTAGATCAAGGTTTATCTTGCCCTGAAGCCTGTGTTCTTCACACTAAGAAACAATAAAGAGGAGCAGGAAAATGCACAGTGTTACGTTGGCTCAAGTGAGGAGAGATCCATTTGTTATATGGACTCAAACCTTATAGAAGATGGATATTTGTGAAATAGATATGGAAATAAGGTGAGGCATGCATTAGACATTCAAGCAAAGAGCTAGAGAAAAGGTAATGGATGAAAAATACTCAAAATATTCCTGGAGAACAGTGAGTTGTAAGACTAGTTGGATTAAGATAATAAGGTATATGCTAGAAAAGTTAGGGTAAAGACTAGAAAGTCAAATTGAAGCCATATAGCCTTGCTTCATGGAGATTCAATCAGTAGCAGGTGTGGGATACATTAGAGTACAAAAAGCCTAGAAATAGTTCAAATGGTTTTAAGGATTTTTGCCATAAAACCTCATACCAGAGTGTAATGAAAACACTCTTGTTTTCCTTTACTCACTACTCATGCAATACTCTGTACTCTAAATGCGTGTGGGGTTTTCCCACACCAAGCAATTCTGCAACACCAGCTGGGAGTCCTATAATCAGTTTGATTCTGAAAATCCAGGTTGCTCTGACTGACTGACTGTAAATCAGAGGTTCCTGTGACTACCTCCTTGGGTGGATTAATTTTTTAGAGTGGCTCACAGAACTCAGGAAAACAGTTTACCTAATAGATTATCAGTATATTACAAAGGATATTAAAGGATACAAATAAACACTCAGATGAAGAGATTGAAAAGGTGAGGTCTTGAAGAGTTTCAAGCACAGGAGCTTCTGTCCCTGTGGAGTTTGGAGATGCCACTCTCCCTGTATGTGAGTGTGTGCTTGTTCAACAACCCAGAAGCTCTCCAAACGCTGGACAGATAATAAGGCCTTCATGAAAATCAACATAGACTTGTCAGTAGAGATATATGTGATGGATCTTTTTAAATAAAAAATATCGTTACAGTTGATCCTTAAACAATGCAGGGGTTAGGCATGGACCCCATGTGCAGTTGAAAATATGTATAAATTTTGACTTCCCCAAAACTTAACTACTAACTAGCATACTGTTGACCAGAAGACTTAGCAATAACATAAACAGTCACATTAACAGTTAACACATTTTTAATGTTATGTGTATTATATACGGTATTCTTACAATAAAGTAAGCTAGAGAAAATAAAATGTTATTAAGAAAATCATAAGGAAGAGAAAATCCATTTACAGTACTGTACTATATTTATTGATACCATAAGTTTGTCATCTGTTTACAAGATGAATTATCTGTCAGTACCTATATCAATATTGTCTTATATGAAACAAAACACTCTAGATGTTATGTATATTACTAACGGTAGACATAAAAAATAAAAAGATAATGTGAAAAAGTAATTCATATTTATTTACAGGTATAACAATTCATGCATTGATAATGAAGAAGCAGCATTGTGATTGCTATATGGTAGTCTAGTGTAATCGATATAATTGCTTCACAATAGCTTTGCCTTTACATTAATGAATGGTTATAAGATTTTTATGGCATACAATATTACAATCATGTTCATAATACAGTATTAGAAACATTGTTACATTTTTGAAAAAAAACCCACTTACCTATGATGATAGGCTTATACATAGTTTCTCCAATTATGGTGGGAATGAACTTACTAAGGAGTTTATAGTCACTCACAAAATATTCCTTTATTCATTCATTTACTTAGTTATTCAAACAACTTTGGCTTTATATGACCTTTAGTCAAAACAGACTACTGTACAGTAATGTAATTCTTTGAAAGCAAAGTTATAAAACAGTAAGAAAACAAACACACTGATTTTATATTAAATATCATTTATGCCTGTGTAAAGAGAGACTACTATCTATGTACATCTTATGCATTCACGACATATATTTTTCTTAATTTTTAAACATCTCTAGGCTATGCAGTTGATCTACAAGGTTTTTTAAATTGTTGCAAATCTTCCCCAAATTTTCCAATATATTTATTGAAAAAAATCTGCATATAAGTGGACCTGCACAGTTCAAAACCATGTTGTTTAAGGGTCAACTGTATTTGGCATTTGATAATACATAAATTTGAGTGTGGGGGAATGATAGCATAAACAACAGAATTAGTGTGGTTCAAAAGAGTGAGTTATGGACATTCTGAATTCATAGAAGTGATAAGTGGGTTAACTAAGGTCAAAGGGGTGGTTGGGTCTCCTGACACATACTCCTGTGCACAACTCTACTCTGCTTTTCTGCCAATTCCTGACACCATCCTTATAAAAGAATCTTAAAAAGGTTGTACAACATCAGTCCCTGAACTGGCATGTGGGCATGTTATAGACAAAGACAGCAGGAAATTTCCTTGACCTTTAGTGGATCACAGAAATGGTCAATTGCTAACAATTTTTCAGGAATATACTATTTGTATTCTGTGTGAAACTAACACCTTATGTTTGAACTAAAGACATTCTGAACAGTGTTTTGAAAATGAGATCTCAAAGTTCGGATGAATCTTTATTGTAAAAAAGATTAAAATAGCAAAGAAAATGCAATGGTTTAGGCTATTCCTGCCTAGTTTTAAGAGGACTGGCAACTTCCTTCCTTGGTCTCTGGGAGATTATGCTATCATGTAAGACGCTCTACTACCCTGCTGGAGACATCACATGGAGAGCTATTGAGACTACATGGAGAAAGATAGGGGTTCATCTGAGTCCTGCTTTTCAGCCATCGCCAGCAAGGTGCCCAGCTTGTGAGTGAAACCATGTTAAATCCTCAAACCTGCCAAGCCACCAGCTGAAAATCACCAAGTAACCATGTGTTGTGTAAAGAATCAGCCAACTGAGCACTGCCCAACTTCCTGACCCACAAAATCAGGACACATAATAAAATGGTTGTCATTTTAAGCCACTAAGTTTTGGGGTTGTTTGTTACACAAAAATATATAATCAGAACAAAGGGACTGATTAATTCCGTCTGACTCAGAAAAGACTCTTCAAATTGGGTGAAATCTGAGTGTGGTTTTTAAGAGTAAACAAGGGGATTACCTAGGCAACTAATGGGGAAAAAGCACTCTAGGTTGATGGAAAATATGAGAGAAGACAGAGGAATTTGGAAGAGTTTGGTATATTAGAATTTCTCAGTATTTTGAATAACAAAATAGAGTAGAGGAATAAATGGGGGGATTGGGGATTAGGTTAGAGAAAGTTGGATTCCCCCCCAAGAGATCTCGTATATTTATCTTTTTATACCAGACGTATTTTTATAGGAAATGGTTTGGAGGTTATTCCAATAATTCAAAGAAGGATGAAAAAGACCTAAATACAGCAGTGAAAATAAAGATTAAGTAAAGTAGTTTAAAATCTTGAATCATGTAAGGAATGGATTGGATGGATATAGAAGTAAGGATTAGGAAAGAATATTGATTAAATCCCAATTTTTTGGTTTGGTGACAGAATGGATGCCACCAATTGAAAACTGAGGTAGAAAGAACAGCAATTTGGACAATTACATTCAAGTTCAGTTTTAGATGTATTGGCTTTGAACATCTGTGGGTCTTTGAGGTGGAGAGAGATGTCCAGTCAGCAAATGGATGAAAAGATTCTATAGCTTAAGAATAACTTTAGAGTCCTTCTCTTTCTTTTTAAACACACACACACACACACACACACACACACACACACACACACACACCCCGTACATATATATGTATGTATATTTAGGTATATGCATGTATATTGAATACATACACATATTGGAATTGTCGGTGTATAAATGGCGGTTCAAACAAAGTGCAAAGGTGAAATTGCTCAAAGAAAGTAGGAGAAATGATAATTGAGAATACAGACATGAATGAAACCCAGAATGTAAAGGATGGGGAGAGAAAATAAACTATCCACATAAACCAAGAAGATCCAGTCAGTAAAATATGCCACGGAGGCTGTGTTGAGAACTAGATTGTTCACTTGAGTTGTTTAAAACTCACTTCACCCACCCAATAATCTAGACTTTATTTCAGTGTTTTGGGGATTGGGATGCTAATAATATCTAAATGTTATGTAAATCTAAATAACTATGGATTTAGGTCTGGGGGTGGCAAGACTATAAATATATATAATTACATTTTTTCGTATATGTGTATTTTTTTCTATACTGTTCACGTGAACACTTTTAAAATAGCCTTTTCACCACCATAATATGAAAAATGATATATTTGCCTTCACACTGAATTATCAAATGATTCATTGCTTCTTTTCAATATCACAAGCCAAAAGAAACACAGATAGTATTTGTTTTAGTTTATAAAGTAACAGCATGTTTTTAAAGTTAAGAAAACAAATTAGAAAATTATCAGATTAATGCATATGGCATTGAGAATTGTCACAAATGAAGTGGAAACTGAGAGAACTTGAACTGAATTTTATTAAGAACTGTTTCTGTCATTCTCAATAAGAAGTGAACGTTTTCACTGAAACATCATTACTAATAAGCAATTTGTTTGCTTGAATCTCCACGACTGGGAGAATACTAAGCTATTTTGAAAAGAGAAAATTCTAAGATGTGACTTAAGAGTCCATATTTTTATTTTAGAGTAGAAATATGATCATTTTTGCTCATTTTTCTGGGGATCAGGATTTGGGAAGAAAAAAATTCCACTTCATTTCTTATTTTTTCTGAGACCTTCAATCTCCTTTAAACGGAATATGGTCAATTCCTAGTTGTGGAATAACCACAAGACAATTAGAAGTTAAATTGTTGAGCAGCCCGCATCTAATTGAAGTCTCTCCATTTTAACTATTTTATTTTTAGCATCTGAAGTAGTCTGTAGCTCTTCTAGGCTATAATCATGTTTATTTAAGAGTAGTGCAGTCCTCAGTGAGAAAATAAAAACCTACCAGAACTGCTATACTGAACAGAAGAAAATAGGGAGATGGGTAGTATGTTTAGTATACTTTTCAGTTTATGATTTCCTTCAAATTACCGTACAAATATTTCAGCCTGAGTTCTAGGACTCCGTGTCTGAATGGGTTTCCTTTGCATAATGTCATGAATATGTGTATCTATCTTGATTTAAGAAGTTATCCAAGATTTTTACTTTTCAGAAAGTTAGAGCCCATGAAGTTCTGAAGATGCTGGGTAAGTTTTATTTTGCAAGTCATTCTGGGGAGTCACCATGTCTAAAACTCTGTTTTCTAAAACATACAGGTAAAATAAATACAGGTGAAGATTCTTTACCATATTTTTCCCCAGAGAGAAAGGACTATAGCTTAGGAGAATTTTTTGCCCATTCAGAAAGAGGACCTCTGGAGAATGTCATCATCATCATCATTGTATTCGCAAACATTCCTTAATTGACTGCTGTGTTGCAGCCTCTGACTTACACCCTTCATATGAATTTTCCTCTTTAATTGTCAGAACAACTCTATGTGTTAGGTGATATTACAACCTTTTCGTTTTTTTACTAATAGATAAACTGGGTTTTAAGTGGCTAAAATATGCTATTTATTAATACAAATTGGCAGAGCGATGCTTTAAATCTAGCAAACCTTGTAATTGTACACCCTTAATCATTCTTTCTGTTATTTTAATGTAAAGAAAATCAAAAGAACAAACTTTTTTTTTTTTAAGAAAAGGGTTTGAAAGAAAAGAAAAACTCCTTGTTGCCAGTATATTTGTTTAAATGGAGACAAGGTAAAGAAATAGTCCATTGTTCTCTCAGGTCAAATCCTTACCGAGAAGCACTGTTACCTTAGACAAGTCTCATCCCTCACTTTTGTTATAGGACAAATGGGAATATTATGAGTGCTTTCCTCCTGGGTTGCTATAAACAGTAAATAAAACAGAAAGTGTAATTAAATGGTGTATTTCCCAGGGCATAAAATTTTTTCAGTTAACTTTCAAATGTTCTTATTTCGAGTTACTGTTATTATTACCATCATCATATATTTCAAAATGTAAACTCATGCCACAATTCAGTTTGGTTCACCAAGTACTGTGGGATCAATAGTACCCCAGTTCTCATGGTAGATATCAAACAAATATAAAAGTGCTTTTCCAGTTTAGAAAGACAACAAACAGGTATTTAAAGAAGTAATTAAAGAGCATTCTAAAGATGGTATTTGGGAAACTACTAAATTGAACATAAGCTAAATTATAGTAAAGGTGATGAGTTGTCAAGAATCAGATGTTATCACAAAAGGTATTACTGAAGTGATCAGTCTTAAGATTGGAAAGGCTGCTAGCTTCTGGAGTGACAACCAGGTGACGAGCTTAACCATCCATTTGTTTTGTCACTAAAAAATAAACCTTTAAATACTATGAGTAATACTGGATATCACATCAAAGTGCTGGTGTATAATAACTGTAGATACAGCGGCAGAGGAGGGATATGAGGAAATTGCTGACAGAAAGGCAGGCTTTATAGGAAGGGGGAAACCTGGCAGGAGAAACATCAATTTAGGAAGGTTTTGGAGCATCAGCTCTGATTTGATGACAGTCTGGAACTATGATGGTGACAAAGGAAATGAAGATGTATTAGGCTTCTGACTGACCCAGAGGAATGACTCTACTGGCTGAAATTCAGACTGCAAGAAGGCAAAGGAAGTTCAGCTGTGGCGCTATTTCCATATGCCGCAGAGTTAACTCAAATCTTCCTGGGTAAGTGATTACTTTGCCTAGTTATTACATAGACTTTTAAATATGCAGATATTGTTTTTGTTTTTCTGCTATCACTTCTCTCTCATCACTGTGAGTTTTTGCAAGCAAGAATCTTTCTCCATCACTAACAACCTACAGTATAATGAGGCTATCGCAAGCCGGGGTTCACCTGCATCAGAATTGTTTGGGGTGCTTCCAAAAAATGCATATTTCTGAGCACCATGCCATGCCTACCACACCAGAATCTCTGGCCCTGAGAATGGTCCCTGAGAATCCAAAATTTTATCATGCTCTTTAACTTATTCTTATACACGCCAGAGTTTGAGAACTACTGCTTTTTGGAGATGAGCTTAGAAGAGAAGCAAATCATGCTTATACACCTACATAAGCCTGTAGGCTTCTCAAAGATAATCTATCCTTTGCTCTAGCCACAATAATTCTGTGTTACTTTAAGGAACAAATCATTGATTTTCATCTTCACAGCTCTGTGGATGGATTAGGGTTTGACAAACCTGCGGTGGGTTGGGCTAGGCAGGGCTTTTAGCTTCCGGTCTAGTCGAGTCAGTTCCATGTGTCTCATTCTGAAATGTTTTTATGGCAATGGCAGAAATGCAAGCACATTTCAAGTCCACTAACACCCACGTCCCATTGGTTAGAATGAAGCATGTGGGCAAGCCTAAAGTCAAGGGGTAAGGAATTATACTCCACCTGCCATAAAGCCATGGCAAGGGTATGAATTTTTAATACCACTAGAAGGGAATGATAACTTGGGGCCCATAAATCAATTGCAACACTTGGGACTGTGTGTTGTTTTTTTTTTTTTTGTGGTATGCGGGCCTCCCTCTGCTGTGGCCTCTCCCGTTGCGGAGCACAGGCTCCGGACGCGCAGGCCCAGCGGCCACGGCCCACGGGGCCAGCCGCTCCGCGGCACGTGGGATCCTCCCAGACCGGGGCGCGAACCCGGTTCCCCTGCATCGGCAGGCGGACGCGCAACCACTGCGCCACCAGGAAAGCCCCTGGGACTGTCTTTTAATCATGCTTGTATCCATACTTTCCAAGTGATTCTTTGGCATATAGAGGTGATTTTAAAAAGCCCTTTGGAACTGAACAGCATAGCTATTACTTTCAGCAATGTGGTAAAAGGAAATTGTGAGAAGAACCACGAAAATAGAAGGTGAGCCAGAGATATTCACTGCAAACTCTGCGTATTGATATCCAGTTTGGGTCTTAGAATTTATTTGTAAAATCTTACACTACCTCATTTAAAAAGTTTTATTTTTAATTGTATGTTTTACATATAACATAAAATTCACCATCTTAACCATTTTTCAAGTAGACAAATCAGTAGTGTTAAGTACATTCATATTGCTGTGCAACCAATCTCAAGAACTCTTTTCATCTTGTAAACTAAAACTCTGTACCCATTAAAAAACAACTCTCCATTCCCCCTCACCCAGCCCCTGGGGGAGGCAGCCACTATTCTGCTTTCTATCTCTATGAACTTAACTAATTTAGGTAACTTTTACAGGTGGAATCATACAGTATTTGTCTTTTTGTGACTGGCTCTTTTATTTAGCATAATGTCCTCAAGGTTCATTCATGTTGTTGCATGTATCAGAATTTCTTTCCTTTTTAAGGCTGAATAATATTCCATTGTTTGTATAGACCACATTTTGTTTATACATTCAACTGTTGATAGACACTAGTTTTTTCCACATTTTGGCTATTATGAATAATGCTGCTATAAACATGGGTGTACAGATTGCCTTATGTCTTACAATTGCATTATATATTATGGCTAGACCATGCCATTTTCTGCCATTAAGACAATTTCTCTTCCTATTATCAAAAACAAAACAACAAAAACACTAATAATGTTTAGAACAGGAATTGGCAAACTATGATCTGTGGGCCAAATCCAACCCACTGCCTGTTTTTGTACAGCCTACAAGTTAAGAATTTCTTTTATATTTTTAAGTGATCCAAAAAGATGAAAAAGACTATTTCATGACATGAAAATGTTATGAAATTCAAATTTCAGTGTCAGTTTTATTAAAATACAGGTAATCTAATTTACATACTACCAGTGGCTGCTTTTCCACAAAACAGCAGAGTAGAACCGTTGCAACAGAGACAGTACTGCCTGCAAAGCCTAAATCTTCACCATTGGTCCCTGTACAGAAAAAGTTTGCCAACCTCTGCTGTAGGAATCCTTCACAACAGGCAGCAAAGAACAGCTCAGAAGTGTATTTCATTCTTACAGATCACTGATGCAGCATTTTAGCAAAATAGTATTTTGACAGGCTTAATTATAGTAAATCTGAGAAAAAGTATTTCTAATTCTCTGTGACATTTATTGGAGCCATTTAAGCCAGGTCAGTTGGATAAATGCTATTTCAATAAACTAAATGGTCGTGTGGCATAATTCCCTCTTGAAAATACCACCGTGGCTCTAGAACATTCATCTAGCTGGAGCTCGTAGAATGGATAGGACGCAGAACAGCCAGAAGGGAGCATACAGGCTGGAGAGGAGACTCTGAACAAGCTTAGAATGAGAAAACCTGGGGCCTGGGGGCCTTGAAAGTGATCTGGAGCTGTGGCAAGGAGAATGACAGCAGCTTTTCTCTCTCTTCTTTTTCCCAGCAGTCACGCTGGAAATTTTAAATTACAAAGTATGTCATTTGCAATATCCTTGGCACTTTAGGAATTAATTATAATTATTAGTGATCCTTAACTATGTGCCAGGCATTGTGCTAAACCCCTTGCATGTAGGTATTGTCTCATTTTATCCTACCACTAAACCCTGTAAAGATAGGTACTATCTATTACTATTATTCCTATTTACCAGTGAGGAAACGAACACAGAGTGAGGTCACACAGCCAGCCCAAGGTGGAGCTGGGGTTTGATTTTGGGCAGGCAGACTGTGTGCTGGTCCTCTAACTCCAAAGACCAGGAATCTATCAATACACCTTAGCCAAGCTTTTCAGGTGATTCTAACAAGCTCACCCTAGAGTGGGCTGTAAATACTGTGAGCAGCTGTAAAATGCTGAAGCAGCCCCTAGAAATGTCAAGCAGCTGGGTCAATCCCTAACAACAAATTGGTCTCACCCAGAGATATCTTCAAACAGTAGTAAAATGAATTGGTGCTTATGAATAGACTGTCAAAAAGCAAAGCAGAGAAGAGCACATACTAGAGCTTGGGAGGGTGGAGGGAGCTTGGTATTCCATCTCAGTGACCTCTCCTAGTCTCTTCTGAGGAGATTACACTTTAAGGGTTTTTAGTGTCCTCACTCAGTGATTCAGAGGCTTCCCACCCTTTACCTGTCTATCCTATTCCTTTGTTTTCTCCTTTCACCAAGGTCTACCTCACCTAGAATTTACTTCACACAATTGCCAGTGATCTTCAATTGTTCTCCAATATTTTCATATGTTCCAATCTCTCTCCATTAAGCTTCTTCAATAAAATGTTAAACTCAGTGAAGGATAGGAACTTTATTTTCTAAGCTTTTGGAATCTCTCTCCATTCCTTTCCTCTGCCCACCCTCTCCAGCCTCCCTCCTTGCACTCTCCAATTTATGGAATATGGGTGGGTACAAATACTTTATAGTACCCCACGGATTTAAACACCCATCTGCACAAGCCCTGTGGCATAGTCAGCTAACCAACTTGAAGACGATGCTTGTCTCTGTAAAATTTCTCTAAAATTACTATGTCCTCCAGCTCAGGCACTCTCCTCCTAGCATTGACAATGGCCTCCTAAAATATTCTTCACCTGCTGGGTAATTTTCACTCTAATCCACTCATTGTAGATACTGTGGTCAAAGTACCCTCTGAAGCTTGTCACTCAATCAAGTTCTCCCTCAGCTCCTGTTTTAAATACAAATTTGTGATCTCTACAGTAGGATATGGCAGGCAGTGCAGCTTAACTCTCAAAAGCACAGGCTCTGGCCTCAAAATGCTTATGATTGAATCCTGGTTCTACCATTTACCTGCTAGGAGACTTGAGCAAGTTGCTTAATTGAAATTCAATTTCCTCAACTGTAAAATGGAGCTAATAACAGCACCTTCTTTATAGGACAGTTTTGTGAGAATTCAATGTGAAAATGTCTATTTAGTAATTCAAGCACTGTTCTAGAGTACCTTGTTCATAAGAAACCTGTATTGATTCATCGTCACTATCAGCATCATTATGGATCTAACATAATAACCAGATTTCTATTTGGAGCACTCTTGTACTCAGCCCTGAAAATCCAGTCAAAAGCAGCCACTTTGGTGTTCCCTCAATAGGACCAACACCTTTTTTTCTGCCCCATATTTTTTGGTTGCCTGTGTCCAGATGCCTTTTCCTAGCCCCCATCTCAGTTTATCCAAAACCCTTGCAAGAACGCCATGTATCTCTGAGACCATCCTAGATCTTTCAGAGTGGATGTGATTTCCCCTCGCTTACAGCACTATTTTTTGGGAGTGGGGGGAAATATTAGGAAAGTAATTTATAATAGCTAACAATATATAAGATTATATATATATTCTTTTCCCCTAACATTCCTTATTAAATATCTGCAAATGATGGGAAGGGAGATTGAGTGGTGCTATTCAGGATTTAAATTTTTGTGATTCCAAAATAGAGTCACAAAATAGATATTTTGTCTAATTCTTGGTATTCATCAGGACTTTCATTATAGGCAAAAAAAATTAAATTGAAATAAGATAATGTGGATTTTTATCATAGAGTTTTAGGAGTGTCTCTCAGAACTCAATTCTCGAATACAGGCTAAAACTAAAATTTGGAAAATTGCAAGGACTCTCTTTTTTCTCCCCTCTTCCCTCTTCTGTCTCCCCCCTCCCCTGCCCCTTCTTCCACTTCCCCTCTATTACAGAATTAAATAGCCCCAGCTGATATATTACATAGTCCCAGTGAAATGCAGAGGTTAATTTGCTCCTGCTGGGGCCTAATTCTAAATTTTTGGAACTGGAATCCAAATGGCCAGGCTTGGATCAGATGCCTATCCCTAATCCCATTGCAATGCCAGGTAGGAAGGGTTTCACCCCGTAGATCAGAGGCAGTTCCCTGAGAAAGGAGCCGGCTCTGTGAACTGGACTCATGCTAAAAGGTATCTACTAAGCTTTTCAACTATTTTTTAATCTAGTAGACATTACTAATAACATCTGCCATCTTTCATAATATCTTAATAGTGGTTTTTCCATGTTTCACACGTTTGGGCGAAAAGCTACTTCCTAACTACAGGTTTACTGTTCAAGCTAATAGAGGTTCTGCTCTCAATTTATGATGAAAACAAATGATATTCTTCATGAAATTAGGCTTTCCGGCGATACTGCATCAATGATAGGAGAGCTCTTAAAAGAAGCTACAGATTTTACATTGATGATTTTAGATCATGACCCAACCCCTCTCTGGACCCATGCAAGTGGGTCTATATAGATGGGGGCTTTGCAAGAAAACCTAGTTTACTCAAATCTCTGTAAAACGTTGGGGCGTTAGAAACGCTAGTTTGCTGCTACCTCCAACCATAGTGTGATAATGTGTTCTCCCAAACTGCACTCCACAGCTGAGCCCCTTGGGAACTTCTCAGCAACCGTGGTAGTACTGATTTGAGGGACTGAAGTGCTCAGTGGAAGACTACAGCAGGTACTAGAGGAGGCGGCCTGGCTTGTTCAGCAGATGCAAAATTACTCAGAGGAGGGGAAGTCACATTCAGCAAAGGCTTCTGGGCCCTAAGGGAGCTGAGGTATCAAAAAAAAATACAGCATCATAGCCTAAGTAGGGATCACTTGGTAGTTACTTCATTTGGGAGCAGACATGAAAATGTAACCCTTGGCTGCCAAAATTACTTACGAGAGAAATTAAAGGTAAAGTAAGCTGAATTTATGACTTATATGTACCTACAGAGTGAAGCCTAGGGGAAGTTATATTATTATTTCCTGCATTAATTCTAAGAAATGGAAATATCTGCATTATGTAGACGTTAAGATTGTAATGGAAACCCCAAATACCACCTACATAGGTGTAGACAATCCAGATTTTAGACAACCAATCAATTTTAGTGGCCTGACATACCACAATGTTTTTAACAGCATTCATTACCATCTCTTATACTGTCCCAAGATAAGTTCTGGTTATACTTGTTGGAATCCACAGGGTAGCTATCAAGCCTAGAAACTCAGGTGGATATATAATACATGATTTATTGATGATGTATTCAAATATCTGATAAAATAATCTATGCTTGTGGACTTTATGGCCACCTTGTATTTGTCTATTCCCTTTTCCTTGGGCAGTATAAAAACCACCTGGACCATACTGTTCATACGCCTGCATTCTAGCATTTATCACGTTGGATTGTTCCTGTATATCAGCTCTTCACCTCCCACTAGATAGCAAATTCTTTGCAAGCAGGACCTTTTCTTATTTACCATTCTTTTCTCTCTCACACATACACTCATCTTAAATTAGTTTCCCAAACTTTGTATTTATCTGTGGATATTTCTTCCCTTTCCTCCCTCCCTATCTCTGCTTCTGCTGGGCACCCCTTACCCCATGGTTCTGGTTCTCTCTGCTCTAACTTTCCTTCAAGCCAAGGAGTCACAATGGTTTCTTGCCATTTATTCCTACTGAGGGATATTTCTCAGAATTTCTCAGTGATTCCTCAACTCTGCCCACACCTCTGTGACTAGCCCCTTCATTAAATTCTGTTCAATAAAACCTCTCTGAATGGAATTCCATTTCGAGCTGGCATCTTCTCTGAAGTAGATTGGTTTTGCTTTTTTCCTATTACTTTGAATATATGTTCCCTTTTCTCCCAACCTGTAATATATTTCAATATCTAGTATCCTCAAAGTTCAAAGTTTCCACTATCAACCCAGAAGATTAATTCCAAGTATAAAAGAGATTTTCAACTGCCTTGCTTTAGAATTTGAAACACATTTTTGCTCAGTAAATCAGTTTGGAAGTGTTAAGGCCAAATGTTAACAATGAAACTACCTTCTTTTTTTTCCTTCACAGCAAAGGTAAAAATAAGACAAACCAGAAACTGCTCTGTAATCTCTGACCTACAGGCCACTATTAAGTCATCAGGTCAAATTTCAAAAAGACGGTGGCTAACCAAGTTCCCTGTTACTCTAAATTCACTTCCCCTTTTTTATTATATATTTTCCTACACATTGTGCCATTATTGAATAATATGGTAATTTTTTTTTGGTGCTCAAATCTGGCCAGGGAGAGCCCTTTCAGTCTGGCTGTGGTGTCTTTCTGACATGTCCCCACTAGTCTTGGAGCACCTCCTGGGTTTTTGGCACAGCAAAGTATTTGGGGTGTACTTTGTCTTTTGCCTATCCCAGACTTGGAATCAGAAATTTCTTAAAAAAGTTTCCTCCCTTCACCAGTTTGTTTTTTTTTTTTTCCTAAGAGATAAATGATGTTTAGAAATCAAGATCTGTACACTAGCTGTGCTTGTTACTACTGGAGTGTCATGGCTTCTAGATGCTTTCAATAGGGAGAGCTAGGAAAAAATAGATATTTTTTTAAAACATGAATTCATACTAATACCTCTGGTAAAGATCATCAATGGACATAAAATCTATTGCCTGAGAAGTTGGGAATAGAATGTTCACATGGCCTCAAACAATTACCCCTCAGGCTACTTATATATTGATCATAAAGGAAAAAGGGTGACTTTACAATGGAAAGATCTAGTGGATACCACCTTAACAAAATAATCAAACTTCACATCATGAGTAATGGAACAAACTGATCTTGTGGGCCTCCTGATGTGATACAAATGGAAGTCACACCACCTATGTAGTAAACTTGCCGAAAAAGTTTAATCAGAGATCATCACAAGAAAATGATCACGTTAATACAAATTGTGGTATGTGTGGCAACTGGCCTGGTCTCTTCTTAAATTTTCCTTAAAGTATCAAGGGAAAAACAAAGGTGGGGCAACTTCTCCATCAAAGAGACTAAAGAGACAATAACAACCAAGTGAAATGTGTGAATTTTTTTTATTAGATCTAGAATTAAAAGTAAATGTGATAAAGGGCATTCCAGGGGCGACTGGAGAAATTTGACTATATTCAAATACTGCATATTAGGAAATATTATTTACCTAGGTTAACTTTATTATTGGTTTGATAATGCTGTTTTAGTTATGTAGAAGCATATTCTCATTCTGAGAAATAACTGCTTAAGTACTCATGTGGCGGGAGCAGAAATGGCATAATGTCTGCAATTTATTTCAAAATGCTTCAGCAATATATACATAGGAAAGTGAAAAATGAAATGTTTACAGTTACTCATCTAGGTGAAGGATTTTCATTGTACTATTCTTTCAACCTTTCCAAAATCAAAAACAAACAAACAAACAAACAAAAAAAAACAAAACTTGGAGGGAAAGTACAGAGAGTCATGGTGAATGTTTTCAAACTGAGGAAATTTGTAAGCGTTAGTCAGCTTGGAGGATTAGCAACATTTTAAAGTTGATTCCAGAGAAAACAAAAAACAACTCACAGAACTACAAGGAAGGGGATTAATATTTCTTTTTAGATTAACATTTTGAAAACTCACATATCTAGCTAACATTTATCGAGTTCTTACTTTGCTCTAAAACTCTAATAGGTACTTCGCAAGCAGAGTTAGTGTCCAGGCTATATAAAGTTGGCAACATTCCTATGGGCTATGAGGAGGAGGAAAATTAAGTGTAGAGAGTTTCAGTAACTTGCCTCAGGCCCAAAGTTAGTCTGTGATAAATCTGGATTCAGATTCCAGTCTAGAGCCTTGAAATGCTCATCCACTTGATGCTATCAGATGAGAAAGGCCGGTCAAGGTCCAGAGCTTAGATTACCGACTGAGCTCCTTCGGTCTCCCACTGACTAGTTGTCTGATCTTGGGGAAGTTACCTAAAAAGAGCATAATAATGATCATACTTACGCTGTAGATTAGTTTGGAAGAGCTAATCCATCAAAAACCCTTAGTGTAGTACTTGTCATGTAGTAAAGTCTTTAAATAAACATTAGCCATTAGCAAGGATCATGTTTTCATATATATTATTACATTCCTATGTGTTCTGGACAACAATCATGCAAGATAGGTTCTTTTTCTCCTTTTTTATAGCTGCTAAAAGGAGAATGTACCATAAATAGAGTCAAAATTTGAACCTAGGTCTCTGTAACACCAAAGCCCATGCTCTTTCTGCTAAACCACGTAGGACTCTCCAAGAAATTTATCACCCTAGCATGTTCCTCTAAGTTCTGATTTTTATTCTTTAATTTAGCAAAATAGGGTAGTCCAAAAAGAATTCACTATAGTTACACTTCATATCATCTTTTCTTTATTATATAGCAAAATGTTATCCATAAACGCTCTCTTTGGTTTTAGTTCAAAAGAATTATCTTTCACAGCAATATAGGAATTAGTATGAGATTTTATAAAGTAAAAATTACGGTGGGAATTAACAATTTTTAGAATAGCTAGTTCTGGTTTAGACTTTAAATCCAGGAATATTTAGCATCCATTAAAATGCTTTTAACTCAGAAGCATTTGAAGGCAATTTAGCAGTATTTATTTTATAAACTTAATAACTAAGGCCAAATAACAATCAAGATTGGAGCCTATAATTAGAAGCTCCAAGTTATCACTGAACATACTTACATCACTGAAATTCAAAATATGGCAACAGAATCAATACATGTTTTGGAGATATCCTTTTACCTGTGAAGTGATAAATGCATGAAATTAGAATCAGTGAACTTGCTTGAGTTTATATGCATATGTGTAGCCTGACCCAGAAGACTCTTTCACTGAAAAATATGACTGTTGCATTGTAATTTTCCTCAAACAAGCACGAGATATTATAAACTCTTTTTTTTTCTCCTTTAGTTTTCATGGCAAAATTCTAGAACCTGCTTCTAACATTCTATATCATATGAAGGAACTCTTGCTTCCTACTGTGGAAGGGAGATAAGAAAGGCTTAAAGATGAGATGGATACATGAATCAGGGTATTGTTTATAAGATATCAATGTCAGTTATTTTTTAAAATACTGATTATAGCAATTAAAACCTCCTTACAGTTCATATAATGCCTTAAAGTTGGTGACTTGACACTTTATTCAATACAATCAGTTAGCCTGTATTTTCTATCTAATATATTCAGGTATTTATCATCTTATATCTGGGTCATAGGAAAATCCATTTTAAAGTAAAAGGGCTAAGAAATGAAGAAGATTAAGATTATGATAACAATGACAGTAAATCATTGATCAGAAGTCATTCTTGTTTCAAAAGCTTTCTCCCACTTTTTACATTTTCTGAGTTTAATTTCTAGAATAATCAAGTGAAAATATCTGTATAAGAAAAATAACAGTTGGCAATGGTTTGTACAAAACTGTCAGCAAAGAAATGAAACAGAAATGCAAACGAACATCAGAGTTTACCAAAATGTTAGTGATAATCACACAAATCAATCACAATGAAGGGCTTAAAATTATAATTATTTACCTGGAAATTAACCATTTACCATTAATTTAAAGAAATATATTCGATGTGTTCTTAATGTTTTCCTTACTACTTCTTTCCATCCCAGCTTTCTTTCTTTTTTTTTTTTTTTTTTAAATGATGATTTCTTGGTTTCCCCTGCTTCACCATCTCTCCCCTGTCCTCTCCCTTTGGCTCTTGTTCCTTAGTGATATCTCTGCGTGGCAGATGTCCCGCAGCCCTCCTTTCGTGTCTGTCTGAGACAGAGCATGTCATCCCATCACAGGCTTGGATTCAGATCTCAATGCCCCTTCCTTCATTCCCAGGACCTCTTCTCCATAGATGCAAATCTTGCTAGCAATTAGCATGCCACACAGACAACTTTTTTTTAAAACAGAAAGATTGTCTTTGCGATTACAATATTTCTATTAATTATGGGAACAAATAGAAATTACTTGATCAGCTCTTGCAGGAAGCAAGCTATTATAATTTTTAAGTAAATGTAAATGTTTAAGTTGCTAATGTTTTTTCCACTTGGAGAGATTTTATGAATGTCATTAAATTTAATATCTGTGTCATTTTTCCCATGGAAATTTAAGAATTTATGTCCTCTTTAATCCAACATATTCCCCACTTTACTTTTTTTAAAAATGAATAAAAGTCCAAAACATGTCTAGTTAATTCCTTATGAATTCACTGTTCTTCAGAATTTTCTGTGAGATTTATTTGAAATGCAGATTTCATGTCTTCCTTCCCAGTTGTCATGAATCACCCAAGGACTATGGAGTTTACATTTTACATAAGAAGCTGAGTATTTCATATATATATATATATATATATATATTTATTTATTTATTTAATTTATTTCTTTTTGGCTGCATTGGGTCTTTGTTGCTGCGTGCGGGCTTTCTCTAGTTGCGGCGAGCGGGGGCTGCTCTTCCTTGCGGTGCACAAGCTTCTCATTGCGATGGCTTCTCTTGTTGCAGAGCACAGGCTCTAGGCGTGCGGGCTTCCGTAGTTGTGGCTCGCAGGCTCTAGAGTGCAGGCTCAGTAGTTGTAGTGCACAGACTTAGTTGCTCTGTGGCATGTGAGATCTTCCCAGACCAGGGCTTGAAGCTGTGTCCCCTGCACTGGCAGGTGAATTCTTAACCACTGTGCCACCAGGGAAGCCCCAGCACCTGAGTATTTCTGATGCAGGCAGCCTAGTTGAAGGAACACTCATATTAGCAGGATTGTGAGATCAAGGTAAACATCATCAGACAGTATGATGCTTTAGTAAACCACGATGCATTGGTTCCTGGTAATAATTTAGAAATTCCTCCAAGGAGATTGATCTTAATTAGAAGGCTGGTGTGGAGACCAATAGCCATAAAAGAGATTAGAGAGTTCAGTTCTGCAATAAAGATAGGAAAGAAGTATGAATGGACAATAAATACTGTAAATAAACTCAATTTCATTAATAAACAGTGAAAAGCAACCTAAAACAATGTAAACTATTTTCACCCATTTGCTTGTTAAAAATTAAAGATTGGTGTTATCTACCACTATTAAAGATGCAAGGAATTCCCTCACAAACATTGATAGTAGGAATGTAATATGGCAAAGAGTATTCAAAGGCAATTAGCAATATCTATCAACTGTTAAGTGAAAAATTTGTTTAAGGAAGACTTGTATATATGCAGAAAGGAATGTATAAGAATGTTCAGCATTTCATTGTTTGGAAGAATGCAAAATTGGGAGCATATCATCAATCAAGAATGAAATGATTAATAACCCAGGAACGTGTGTGCCATAGAAGAGTATAAAATCTTTATAGAAGAATGTGGCAAGCATCCATATATTTCATTCTGAAAACTCTCCAAGACATATTTAGTGGATAAAAAAGAATTTGAAGCCTATTAATACAGAACTGTCCCATTTATTCAAGAAGGATATATCTGAAACACAATAATTACAACTAGGCAAGTGGAAGGGTTTGGGGAAGGGGAAGGAAACCCCGAAGGAAGTCTTTCAACCTATATCCTTTAAATTTTTTTTTACAATAAAACATATTCATGAATTAAAAGGAGGTAGAAGAAAATAAGCAACAAAGTTCAAAAATAAGCAGATTTTTAAATATAGCAAAGTCTCACTAATTTTTAGGAAGTGGGAGAGGTTTGCTATGGGCCATTGTTTTAAAAAATGTGTCTTACTCTTGACTTTTCCAAGAGTAGTATCTGTTATAAACTAAGGTATAAGTTTAATAAATAAAATGAAGCATGTCAATAAAAAATTAAATCCATGGAAGATCAGATCTGTATAAAAATGTATCATTATCAGAAAGAAAATTTTTGCCTAGAGGAATTGTTGTTAAATTGCTTGCTTATAGCTACAAGGTTAACAAGTTAACCTTCAACTATGAAAGTGCTATGCTTTGTTGGGATATCATGGCTGCCTGCTAAATTTTCTTTCTTTCAGTTGGTTTCTATTGCTATAATAGTGTTTATCCAATAAGTACTCTAAAAGAATAGCTCAGCCCAGAATTCTCATTTTATTAAAACCATTTGAAAACAATGCTTTTAGTCCAAATTCTTCTTGCTTTAAGAAATTCACAGATTTAAAAAAAAAAAGAAAGAAAAAAAAGAAAACAAGTCACTCCGAATGCAGAAAGAAGTATCTAGGCCATTTCAGAATTACAAAGTCTTAGTTGGTAAAATCTGGATTAATGTGGTGCGTCATTATTCCAAATTAAAGATCTGATTTTAAGTCATTGCTCATTCTCAGGAGAGAGACAAGCTTGTATTCTCATTATACAATCGCTGGTGGTTTTCACTTTCTAATATTATTTAGATTTAGAGTCAGAAACAGGTATAGCTCTCTCTAGATATGCTTATTTCATTTCTTTTAATTTGTCTGCATAACTGAATAAGCAGTTGTCAGATAATGTTCTGGTATCTTCTGCACTCTTTGGTAATACACATCCATTTCCATGGTGCCGGGACCAAGTCCAGTCTACCCTAAAAGTAAATGCAGTAACTGATAAAACACACTCAACAGGTTTACTAAGTTGACAATGCCCTCCTCCTATGTAGCTGCATTGTACATTTCATCACCAAATATTCCTGAATGCGAGGTCAAAGATGGCTGATTCGAGGTCAGCTCTGGAGAAAGATCCTGGAATAGTCATTCTGGAACTTTGCAGCATATGGAATCACCTGGGGAGATTTAAAAACTCCCAGTGGCTGAGCTTCACCCCATACCAATTATATCAGAAACTCCTTTGGTGGGACATGGGCCTCAGTAGTTTTTAAAGCAGCCCACATGATCTGAAAAGCAGCTAAAGCTGAGAACCAGCGTCCTTGAGAATATTAAAGACTTTCAGAACAGCAGCGCCCACAGCAAATCCGAGCAGCCAGAAGAAGCGGTAGAAGTAATAATGCAAGGTAAAAGGAGCCACAGACACCATGTTGGATTAACAGGGCAGTTGGTGTTTTGTTTAAAAGAAAAAAACAAGATTTAGAGCCCTAAATGAAGGACCACAGTCATTAAGACTTTGACACCTGTGCCTTTCATTGGAAATGAAATAATTAGAAGTTAGGCCACCTGTGTGTATTTTCCCCACCTCAAATGAGATCAAGGTTCAATTATTTAGAGACTAGAGTCCAAAGAATTAGAATATACTAGAGATCAGCTTAAGCAGGTGGTTTACTCTTTTTCTGTTTTTGGTACTTAAACAACTTTCTGCATATTCTCTGTGCCTCTGCAACAGGCCTGTGTCACCTGACAGCCACTGAACAAAGCTTTCAGGGCGATGGAATATGTGTCTGCTCATCCATTTCAAAAAAAAAAAAGAAAGAAAGAAACATAAAAGGTCTTATGGCCACAGTAGATCTTTAAATATGTGCTGTTGGAACACAAATTTCAGCCATTTTTAAGACCACAAGCTTTTCAGAAGTTTAACAGTTTTTTAATGTCCGTTTAGGCACAGAAACCACAGGTTTTGTTTATTCTGGTTTTGTTTTTGTATGTGTGTTTTTGTGTGTGTGTGTGTGAAGGAGGAGCTGAGAGGTCTGAGGGAGCGGGGGACCAGAAGCAGCCTAGAAATGTGTGCTCACCCCTAGACCCCAGTGAAGGAGCTTCTTTTTGTCAAAAGAGGGAGCAACCCCTAGCTTTTCCAGAAGCAGTGGAGGACAACCCCAGCTTCAGCAGAGGTCAAGAGAATGGTTTACATAATTCTTTCAGTTCTCACTTTCCACTGTGTTAATGGCCACAACCTGATTTGGATTGAGGTGTGATGAAGACATATTTAAATAGGCTGGGGGAAAATTCCACCAATGAAAAGACCTGTGACGTAGAAAGGGGAGGGAGGCGAGGTCTGGCCCAGCCAATCCAGCTTATCCTCGTGCCTTTCCGTCTTCCTCCCCACACCAGCTTTCTAGTCGTCAATTCGCTCCTCTTCTTTCTTCTCTTGCCCTTCTGGTGCTCTGATCCGGAGTCCCCGGAACCAGCCTCTGGCCCCCTAGATGTACGGCTGCAGGACCTTTGGTAAGTCTTTAAACATCAGTGGGCCTCGTCTTGTCTTCTCTGTTTGTGCTCAGGGGAGGTGGACTCAGCTCTTTAGCCGGCTGGCTGGGGTTTGGTCTGGAGGGGTGGAAAGTGGGGGAAAGCGCTTTATTTTCGCTATTATGAACTTACTTCAGTAATATCAGTAAACTAGTTTTTGGAAGCTAGTTATTTGTGATAACCAGTAGTGGCATTAGACATTGAGTGGACTCACGCCTTAGCTTCTGCCTTTGCATATGATTGACTATGACTGAAAGCGTCAACCTGTCTCCTTCCTCCGCCTCATCCCAGGCCTTGGTGTCGTATAACAGAGAGAACTTCTCAGGGGTAGAGATCTTACTGTGAGTTTTTTTTTTTTTTTTTTTTTTCGGTACGCGGGTCTCTCACTGTTGCGGCCTCTCCCGTTGCGGAGCACAGGCTCCGGATGCGCAGGCTCAGCGGCCATGGCTCACGGGCCCAGCCGCTCCGCGGCACGTGGGATCCTCCCGGACCGGGGCACGAACCCGTGTCTTCTGCATCTGCAGGCAGACTCGCAACCACTGCGCCACCAGGGAAGCCCACTGTGAGTTTTCTGAGCCAGTTTAAAAACTCTGGCATCAAGAACGCCTTGTGTAGTTTAAGGAGCCTTTTTTTCTGTCTTGGGCTTCTTGCCTAAAGTGAGGCTCAGGTGGGTTTGGACTCCCTCTTTTAAAATTTTGCAGAAAATGACTGCGGTCTGGTTTTATAGCTCATTAAAAAAATGTTTTTAAAGTAAATTTGGTGTCTTTGCTATTAAGGGACAACTATAGACTGAAGCTCTTTTGGTTTAAGAAACATCGAGTGATAGCCAGTATTCAGTCTTATTATCTGTGTTCAAATCTCTTAAGTAGTTCGTGCAATTTTTGGTTAATCCAGATGAATCTAGTTGAAAAAAGTGGCCTGTCATCACCCAAGAAACAAACGTTTTAATAGAATCAGTCAGTGACCACTATAAATTCTGAAGCCTGAAGTTAAGCTGACAGGTCTTCCCTTTCCTCCCCACCTGCTCCTTTCCCATTTTCTTTCAATTGAAAGTTAACATTAATTTCAGGTGTATGACATAATGATTCGATATTTGTATATATTGCAAAGTTATTACAATAAGTCAACATCCATCATCACACAGTTACAAGTTGTTTTCTTTTGATGAGCCCTTTTAAGATCTACTCTCAGCAGCTTTCAAATACACTATACAGTATTATTAAGTGTAGTCACCATCCTGTATGTTACGTCCCTATGATTTATTTATTTTATAGCTGAAAGTTTGTTCTTTTAACCCCCTTTATTTGTTGTGCCCTCCCCCTGCCCAACTCCTGCCTCTGGCAACCACCGATCTGTTCCCTGTATCCTTGAGTTTTCTTGCTTTATTTTTTAGGTTCCACATATGAGTGAGTTCACAGGGTATTTCTTTCTCTGACATATTTCACATAGCATAATGCCCTTAAGGTTCATGCATGTTGTCACAAATGGCAAAATTTCATTTTTTTATGGCTGAATAATATTCTGTGTGTGTGATAAAGAAAACACCACGTTTTCTTTATCCATTCATCAGTTGATAGATACTTAAGTTGCTTTTATAGCTTGGCTATTGTAAATAAAGTTGCAATGAACATGGGGGTGCATATGTCTTTGAGTCAGTGTTTTCATTTTCTTCAGATAAATCCCCAGAAATGGAATTGCTAGGTCGTGTGATAGTTATTTTAAGTTTTTTGAGGAACCTCCATACTCTTTTCTATAGTGTCTACACCAGTTTATAGTCACACTGACAGTGCATGAGATTTCCCTTTTCTCCTGGCCAACACTTGGTATTTGTTTTCTTTTTTGATATAGCCATTCTGACAGCTGTGAAGTGATAGCTCATTGTGGTTTTCATTTGCATTTCCCTGATGATTAGTGCTGTTGAGCATATTTTCCCTTATTAGTCTCTTGTGATCCTTTGTATTTCAGTGGTATCAGTTGTAATATCTCCTCTTTCATTTCAGATTTTTGAGTCCCTTTTTTTGGTGAGTCTAGCTAAAGGTTTGCCAACTTTCTTTTCAAAAAAACAGCTCTTAGTTTCACTGATTTTTTAAATTGTCTTTTTAATCTCTGGTTTAGAAACAACTGATTTTTGAACTGCCTTCTATGCTTTGGAAAGACTATTTTGTGAAGTCAACGCACAGCGATATTAATAACAGTGTGAATGTGTGTGTTCCCTCTAAGACCATAAATTTCTCCGTTACAAGATCATTTAACTGGTACTTCAGTAGAGCTTGCTATGATGGATCTCTTCAGCTAATAAATCGTGTCGTGTTAAACTCACTTTAATCCCCACTTTTCAACTACTACAGAGTTATAATTCAAGCTGCTCAATTCAGCTATGTTTTGAAGAGTAGGGAAGGGCGGGATTAAAAAATCCATATATTATTCTTAGTCCTTTTCAACTTTCCCATTTGGTGGTAAACTTACTTTCAAAACTTCTATTGGAATTGGTCCCAGTCTCGGGTCTTGACACAGGATATGAAAGATTCCCAAGTTAAGAAACGCCCGAAGTATTCTCACTCCTAGCTGCAATCCTTTGCAGGCAAGCTTAGGTCTAAAATTCAGGTCTAAATTCCAGTTTCAGAGTTAACATGGCATTCTACAAATCTATTTCAACATTAGGGTGGAAACATCAGTACTTCTGCTACTTTGTCTGAAGAGGCAGAAACTAATAATAATGGTTCCCCATTAGAATCACCTGTCAAAATAACAAAACTGATGTCACACCTCAGACCAGTCAATCACAATCTCTGGGGGAAGTGTCACGGGCATTTGTAATTGTTAAAGCTTTCCAGGTGATCCCAATGTGAAGGAAATAATTGGGAACCACCGATTAATGGCACCCACAGAATTTGTTTTAATTTATTTGGGGCTGTTGTCTGAGTTTCAATCCAGGTGTTGAATCTATCATTCTATCTTCCTTGAAAGATAGATTCTTTAATAATGAAAATATCTGTTTTATGGTCAGATTACAGGAACAAGTGAGGCCAGAGGGATCTCTGTGGTTACTTTATCTCAATGAATGTGAATTACAACAGAAAGTAAAATTTCTTTTTATGAAAGCCAGACTTTTTTATGAAAAAGTCAAGCCATTCATCAGGTTCTTCTCAAAACCATCTAATCATTATACAATCAAAGTACATGAGACTACTTTACAACAGAAGAAACTATTAATGTGTATTTTAATGCTTTGTGATTAATTCCTGGTTTTGATCAGATTATATTTCTATAAGTCCCAAAATAATGACAAATAATGTAAATCAAAAAGTAATTTTTGTCTAAATTTGATTTAATTATTAGTTATGAGTTAATACTTAATTTTATTTGAGTTATCTTTATTAATTACCTAATTCTTTGTAATTAGGTAATTAAAACTCTTATTTAATGCTCTTAAATAGTCCTATTATAGAAAAAAATGATGTAGTTCCTGAACCTTTTGGTATATTTATGTACATTACAAATAATAGACATCCATTAAGGGGAAAGCACAGGAGTTTGTTGATTCATTCAACAAGGCCTTAATGAGTAAATACTATGGGGTAAGCCCGGAACTGGGTGCTGTGGGTAGAAAGATGAGCAGGATCCTTGTACTCATGAAGACTACAGTTTAATGTGGAAGAAATCCACTGTAATAAATAAATATCAAAACAGCTTATTAGCATTGTCATAAGAGCTATGCAAAAGAACTTATGAGAGGACATGAAACATCTGACTTGGCCTGTAATAAATGGTGGGTCAAGGAAGGCTTCCCTGAGAAGGAAGCTGGGACTTCATGAGACAAAATTTGTATTACAAGAAAGTGGGGGTGACTCCAGTGAAGGGTTTTCATTTTTGTGTGTTTGTTTCTGTCATCCAAGTTTGAAATTCAGTAAAAATGAGTTTTCTCAAAGGAGTGTCTGCAAACGTACAAAGTTAACTAACACCTAAAAAAAAAAAAAAAAAAAAATTAGCATTTTTATCACCATTGACATAAAGTGATCTTTGGGACCATAAGCATCCAGCTCTGAGTCATCACTCTGCCATCACTTCCTAGCTGTGTGTCGTTAAGGAGATCAGTTTACCTCTCAGCATCTCCTTGTCTCATTGCCTTGTTGATATAGTGAACATGTATATACAGCTGCTAGGGTTGCTGAATGAATCACATGAAATGATATAATACCCAAGTTCAAGTACTGGTGTATGAGTGCTCAACCAATAGCTCCTTTCTTTCCACTTGGTTATTCTGTTCAAAGTAATTTTGATTAAAGGACATGTAGCAGTGGGTTCCAAAATTAGATGTATAATATCAATCAATGGAAGAGCTTTAAAAAAAAATGCATAGATCTAATCCCAAGAGATTTTGAATCAGTAGCTCTTGTAAGGGGCCCAGTTATCTGTAGTTTTAAAAATATCTCAGGTGTTTGAGATGGTGAGCTGAGGTTAGAAACCACTTACCTAAGAAAGCTATAAAATGATCATCCCTTTTGAAATGTAATCAGGAGCATATATAGGGCTAAAATTCAATACCTTGACTTGTAATTGAATCTAAACTGGCTTGGAAAATCCCTTCCTGATGGCACAAGACACAGCACCATCATGATGTAATTATAGCATCCTAAATTAACAAGTGGGCTGAAATAGTTTTCATACAAGGACACACTGAAAACTCTTCCGCATTGGAGTCAATGCACAGTTGTAGAAGAACAACCACTTATTACTCTCATACTTGTGTCAGGCACTATCCTAAGACCTAAAGCTATGCAAAAATTCAACCCTGACTCCAAGTTCTACCTCAAAGCTGTGAGTTCATCAATTTTGTGCTCTAAGAAAAACAATCACTTAAACACTGAACTTAGATGTGTGTGTGTGTGTGGGCATGAGCTATTTTTAGCTCTTTAGGATGAATCCATGATATAATTATACCAGATTTTTTCTTCTTCTGGAAGTTGAAACCACTCAGCCCTCATCTGTTAATAAATAACTACATTTATGGTTATCATTTGCTGTCACCGCACAAGGTATAATTTGAAGGATAGACTTAAAGGAAAAGCAACTGTAAACAGAATGCAAGAACAACATTTGTGAAATAGTACACATTGTGTGTAGATGATTTGAAACTGGACTTAAATGCAAGGATTTTACCATAATGTAGTTATATTACTGTGTAGAAAGCATTCTCTTAGATGGAAGAAATAGCATAAAAATCTAACGGTGACTGAACTTTTCTGGTAATTCATTAAACTATTTCTCTAATCAAGAAAGATTACAATTTTTAACTTTAAAGCAGTTTTACAGTTTTATTAGTTTAACCTTTGACTCCTTTTTTCTTTAAACACACAAGAAAGACCATATAGGTTATTACATTCAAATATATCTTGAAATAGAATTTCAAAAAAGTTTTTCAATTTAGAAACTTGAGGTACTGCATTTTCCAAGTCACCAGATAAATCTTTAGCCTATTTAAAATATACTATTAAATAACTTAAGGGATACAGAAACTTTAGATGGTTGAATACCCAGCCCTATTGGTAGTGGTTAAGAGCCTAAAATTTGGAGCAGACTTTCAGATTTCAAATTCTGACTGTAACTTAGTAGCTTCATGACCTCAGGTCAACACCTTAAGCTTTCTTAATTTCTGTTTCCTCATCTTTAAAATAGGAGTAATAAACATACCTCCCTCATAGAGGTACTGTGAGAATGAAATAAATATATGTGGAACACTTAAATTAGTCTTTGGAACCTGAAAGATGCTCTCAAAAGTTGCTCTCATGTTCATTTCCTGCCAATTGTATTGCTTAGTTGGGAGGAGGTTTTATTTGTGCAGTCCCCAGTTATGAAAAAGTAAAAATATTAATTGAATTTCTACTGCTGGTCAAGCACAACGGTGCATGCTTTCACATTCTCATATAAATGGTAACAATATGGATTCCTTTGCACCCCACAACTTCATGCACTTATCGTTTATTAGACCAATGACAGAATGGTAGCGTTTTGGAGAACAAAGGGAAGGAAGGAGAAAGGTAAAACTGCGTATTAAAATAAAACAAAACCCCCTAAATCTCAGTGGCATATCACAAAGTTTATTTCTTGTTCATGCAAGTGGAGGATGGGGGCAGGGGAATTTGCTCCTGCTACTGTTTAGAAATGCAGGCCAAGGGCTTCCCTAGTGGTGCAGTGGTTGAGAATCTGCCTGCCGATGCAGGGGACACGGGTTCGTGCCCCGGTCCGGGAAGATCCCACATGCCGCGGAGCAGCTGGGCCCGTGAGCCATGGCTGCTGAGCCTGCGCGTCCGGAGCCTGTGCTCCGCAACGGGAGAGACCACAGCAGTGAGAGGCCCGCGTACCACAAAA
>NC_041233.1:44178817-44180254 GCF_002837175.3 Physeter macrocephalus
GCGTACCACAAAAAAAAAAAAAAAAAAAAAAAAAAAAAAAAAAAAAAGCAGGCCGGTTGTGGCTCTTCCACTGAATTGCAAGCCTGACATTATCTCCCCAGAGATCCACAGATGGAGGAGAAGCTAGTGCAGTGTCTCCAGGCAAACATCCCCTTGGCCAAGGTCAGTCACATGGCTGCAAAGAAGGCTGGGAAACGTGCTTAGGAGGAAAGGAAAACTGGTTTGGTGAATAGATTACAGTTTCAGACACAAGGTCTGAAAGGAAAGGTCTGGGAGGATGCAGCTGCAAAAAAAATGTTAGGTAATCAGAATGGAAAATACAAATAAGACATTGAGAGTCTTATGGAAAGAGTAAGGGAATAGATGAGAAGGGATGGATGAAAACTATGGAGATAGGACTAGGGCTTCTTAAAGGGACAGAGATGATGTGAGTGACAAGGAGAAAGTTGTTGAATGAAGTGTTAATATAAGAAAACCATTGGCCAGTTTCTGAATTTTGCCAAAAAGTGACCCATCCTTAGAAAAGTGGAAGTTCTGGCTTTTTTATTTGTTTTAAACGTGTTCTGCAATATGCTGACTGTCAGACATAGCACTTAGTCCCACTTGATCAAAAAGATAATCAAGACTGGTAATAAAACTGTGAAATGTGCAGAGATCCCTGAATAAAGAATTTCCATCTTCTTTGTTGTCTCTAGCTTTCTGTTTAGGATAGTTATAAAATCCAGTCGCCCTGCCTGTAAGGTTAAAAGCCAAGCTGTCTGAGAGGACAACTAAATTGTCAGGAAGAGGAAGGTGAGATTTTTCTTACCAATAAAGAAGTCTAAACTAAAGGCCATGTCCCGCTTTGGTAGTTTATGTTTTTGTGTGATGTATGTACCATATCAGACAGTCTATCACAATATCTTGGTTAACAAATATAAAGATGAAAGATCATAGAAAACAGTTTATTATAACAGAATTGCGATTTTTTTTCCCTTTTGCCTATTCCCCTTTCCTTCTTTTGGATCCTTTAAAGTATTTTAATATGTTTTGTTTATAATTTTACTGAAATTTGTACAAATATTCCTATTTCTCTTTTATTATTCCTTCATTCAACAAATACTTGGTTTCTTCTCTGTACCAGATAAGGTTCTCCCAGTCAGTACTCCTTGAATGGAAAAGAATTTGGTCATTAAGGGGAGGATATTCTTTTCTGTACTTTCTGGGAAATTCAGGAAGGAGAAACTCTGCACTGCCAGTAACTTCCCTAATCAGAATGAGGTTCATCAAGATATCTGCCTAATATGTCCAAAAGTTTATGAGGAGAATGCAAGTTTTAGTTTAGATTTTCTGCTAATAGTAATATCTTGCCTGATTGTTATAGAAAAATGGAAAACAGGGCTTCCCTGGTTGCGCAGTGGTTGAGAGTCCGCCTGCCGATGCAGCAGACACGGGTTC
>NC_041233.1:44180331-44202666 GCF_002837175.3 Physeter macrocephalus
GCCTGCGTGTCCGGAGCCTGTGCTCCACAATGGGAGAGGCCACAACAGTGAGAGGCCCGCGTACTGCAAAAAAAAAAAAAAAAAATAGAAAACAATGAAAAGAATGGTTAAATAGTTCTCACAATCCTATCTTCCAGATATGGCCATCTAGACTAACATATCTGATATAACTCTGATAATACTATATATGTTCTGTAATATGATTTTTTTAAAACATTCTCACATGAAGAATTATGAACATTTCTCCAGATAAGTTTGATGATTACAGAGTATTTTGGGGACATATCATAATTTATCTGAACAGTTCTCTCATTGGATACAATTCATTTTTAATTTTGCTATTATGTCACTGCAGATGAATTTTTCTAGACACTCATGATTCTGTTCTTAAAATTTCTGTAAATTAAAATGCTGCATCAAAGAATTTTCAGATTTTAAAAACAGTTGCCAAATTGCCTTTCCGAAAGGTAAAGCCAATTGCAGTTCCTGCCAGTCGTGTATGAGTGTCCTGTTTTCTGCCCCTCTGCCAAGACTAATTATTACCATCTCCTTTTAATTTGAACTTCAGAGACTCAGTTATTTGAAATGTTACAAAAGTATCACTCTTTTAAAAAGTAAATTTTGCTCATGAGGATAAAGTTAGTATGAAAGACTGTGACATGTAACATGGTGTTATCATGCTCAGACATGCTTCATGTCTTCTGCCAATTTTACTCTTATTAGAATTTGTTTAATAGTTTATAATTGCAGGGGGTCGATTATCACTGGCCTTCAAACGTAATTTTACATTAATAATAGAGACTGTCATGATTTTAATTTATAACTTCTTTGGCAAAAAAAATCCATGATTTGTGAAAGCTGTGTATTATATCAGTCAAAAACAGAATTGTCTCATATTTCTTTACCTTCAACTCCATGTAATATAACAACTCGTGCTGGAAATGAAGTAATAGTATCCTTATTTTGTAACTTTTTTTGGCAAAATAATCACGACTTGCGAAGACAGTCTAGTAATCTTTTGAGACAAAGTATGTCTCAAACATATTGTCTTTAGCTCCACTTTCACCTAATATGGTAACTGTTGCTGAAAATGAAGAGTTTTTACCTTTCTTCTTTCCTTTATAACAAATTAAAAAAAAATCAGCAAAGTCATGCTTCTCCCAGGTACCCCACAGTCTAGCCACAGTGGATCATTGCACTTTTTAAAAAATACAGTGTATTTTTATTTTATTAGCTTTGTAATTTGGCTCACATTGCTTCCTCTGCCTCCAATACCCTTTCTTTTCTTTGTGAGCTCCTTCTCATTCTTTAAAACTATATGTGGTAGATGTGACACGTGGTGCCTGTTCCTACACACTCCCCATAAAACTACCAAAGTTCCTTCCTATGAAAGGTGGACTGGACATAGTCAGCCATGTTTGTATTGTAGGATCTGGGTAACCAAGCTAGCCAAGTGCACCAGAGGTGAACACCTGAACAAAGCTGCGCTAATCAAAACACTTGCCGAGGAATCTGGAATAGTCGCTGAGAGGCTAAGTTTGCTGAGCAGAGCTGAACCTGAAGGTTACTTTTACTGGGGACAGAATATATGCCACTTTGTCAAGCCTTAGATGTGTGAAAATTACAGTACAGCAGAAATCATTAGCAAGCTATGAAGCCAGTCTGCAGAATGGTTTCCATACTAATTTTCATAAGAGGTAGCATTCCAATCCATGTATCCTTTTTTACTTTCTCTAGTTTAAATGATTTCTCTTCCTTGAAATAAAAGGGCCTTGAAAAGAAGACAGTTCAAATACCATTGCTTCCCTGAAGCTTTAACAGAGCACCTATAGACCGATTTAATTACTTTTAATCTGTTCTTAGGTATTCGTATATATGATACAATATCTTATGATTAATTATGTTTTTTCATTAGTGAAGACCTAAAATTGAGTGCTTACTATAAACTATACATAATGCTAAGTGTTATTATAATGTATGCATTATTCTCACATCAACACTCTAAAGTTGGCATTCACTCCATATTATTAATGAGGTTCTGTCCTTTGCCCAACACCATTAGTGGAAACAGAGGGAGCCATGATTCCATCCCAAGTCTCTCTGATTCCAGGCGCTATGTCTCAAACCACTATACTAAACCAACCCCCAGCACTAATAGTTGTTTTTCATCTCTTGCTAAATGGTGAGTTCCTTGAAGTTAGCATATTATGTACGTTGTTTCAGATGTTAGGATAGTACCTATTGAATACCAAAGGCTCAATACATGTTAATTGAATTAAAATTCTCTAGCATTATCCAGATTGTAGTCTCTGATTATTTATTTTTAAAATGTTTATTTTATTTCATTTATTTATTTTTGGTTGTGTTGGGTCTTCATTGCTGCACGCAGGCTTTCTCTAGTTGCGGCGAGCGGGGGCTACCGTTCCTTGAAGTGTGTGAGCTTCTCATTGTGGTGGCCCCTCCTGCTGTGGAGCATGGGCTCTAGGTGTGCGGACTTCAGTAGTTGTGGCACGTGGGCTCAGCAGTTGTGGCTCATGGGCTCTAGAGCGCAGGCTCAGTAGTTGTGGCACAGGGTCCCAGTTGCTCCGTGGCATGTGGGATCCTCCTGGACCAGGGCTCGAACCTGTGACCCTGCATTGGCAGGCAGACTCCTAACCACTGCGCCACCAGGGAAGTCCATAGTCTCTGATTATTGATTTGACTGTTTCTAAGCAGTTAACATTAGGACAAATATAAAGGCCCACATATATACACACATTTGTACAAACATCAGATAGCTAAATTATGGAGATTCTTTATTTTCTGTTTCTTCAGTGTGGAGACAAATAATGTATTTATTTTATATTTTGGTACTGTACTCAGTAGTAATTTAGAAAGTATGAAAATTGTAATATAGAACTCAGTGGAACACATTTTACAAACCTAATGGTAGCATCATCCACTTCTCTTTGAGACTATAAAAAAAGGCAATAACATGATAGATGCTACAGTCAGTGAAGGAAATTTTAATGATTTTACCTGAAATTTCCATAAGTGGCAATGAGTGCTAATTTGGCCATGCAATAGAAATACTGAAACTGATACAATTTCTAACTGTATAATTATGTTACTAATTCCATGATCGAATTAATGCAATTTGATTTACCATGGGAAAAGTCCGTAAAGTGTTTTTGATCTGCTGAAATAGGAACAGTCATATTTAGGCTGCATGTCTGTATTTTTCTTTTAAACAATATATTCCCATCTTCATTCCTATCAATAGATTTCAGGCTAAACAAAATTTGAAATATTTAACTCCTAGCAAAATGAGAAAAAAGGATGATGAAATGACTTGTTTGTAACTTTATTTAATAATTATTTTAAAATCAAAGTAATTAGAACAAGTCTTTTTTTTAACATCTTTATTGACGTATAATTGCTTTACAATGGTGTGTTAGTTTCTGCTTTATAACAAAGTAAATCAACCATACATATACATATATTCCCATATCTCCTCCCTCTTGCACCTCCCTCCCACCCTCCTGATCCCACCCCTCTAGGTGGTCGCAAGGCACTGAGCTGATCTCCCTGTGCTATGCGGCTGCTTCCCACTAGCTATCTGTTTTATATTTGGTAGTGTATATATGTCCATGCCACTCTCTCACTTCGTCCCAGCTTACCCTTCCCCCTCCCCATGTCCTCAAGTCCATTCTCTATGTCTGCGTCTTTATTCCTGTCCTGCCCCTATGTTCTTCAGAACCACGTTTTTTTTTTTTAGATTCCATATATATGTGTTAGCATACGGTATTTTTTTCTCTTTCTGACTTACTTCACTCTGTATGACAGTCTCTAGGTCCATCCACCTCACTAGAAATAACTCAATTTCGCTTCTTTTTATGGCTGAGTAATATTCCATTGTATATATGTGCCACATCTTCTTTATCCGTTCATCTGTCGATGGACACTTAGGTTGCTTCCATGTCCTGGCTATTGTAAATAGAACTGCAGTGAACATTGATACATGACTTTTTTTGAATTATGGTTTTCTCAGGGTATATGCCTAGTAGTGGGATTGCTGGGACGTATGGTAGTTCGTTCTATTTTTGTTTTTTGAGGAACCTCCATACTGTTCTCCATAGTGGCTGTATCAATTTACATTCCCACCAACAGTGCTTTTGATTTGCATTTTTCTAATGATTAGTGATGTTGAGCATCCTTTCATGTGTTTGTTGGCAATCTGTATATCTTCTTTGGAGAAATGTCTATTTAGGTCTTCTGCCCATTTTTGGATTGGGTTGTTTGTTTTTCTGATATTGAGCTGCATGAGCTGCTTGTATATTTTGGAGATTAATCCTAACAAGTCTACCTTTAACTGAATGCCACAGATGACTATTTACTGTAAAATTGATAGGATAAGCCTCTTCCCTCTTCCTCCTTTGACACAATTTAGCAAGTGTTTAATCATCACTAGATCAATGATAAACAGACATCTTGTCATTTTGCCCATGCCACCCCTTATGAGTAGCTACAGCAAGCATGCTTTTTAAATTTGGATTTTCCTACAAAAAAGTCATTATCTTATCCTCCTATCTTATCAGCTCATGAACACACACACAAAATCTATACTGATGGCACAATATTTGTTATAACAAAAACACTGGCAACAATTTAAATGTCTCTCAATAATGACTTTTTAAATTACAGTATAGCCATTCCAACATACTACACTCTTTAAGGCAACCATTAAAAGGAATGAGATAACCTCTCTATGTATTACACAGAATAATCTGCAAGGATGTAAAATAAAAAGTGCAAGGTACAGGGCAGTGTATAGGGTATGCTACCATTTGATAAAATGCTTTGTGACTGCATTCCCAAGTTCATGTATTTTCCATTCAAATAAATTGTTTAAAAGTAAAATATTCAAGTTTCAGCAGCCACTATCTAAAACGTTTGAGATTCCTTAAATGATCCTCTTTTGATTTTGTATTGTACCTGACTTCCATCTTCCAGCCTCCATTACTAGCTAATAAAGTAACTACAGTTTTTTTTAATATTCTTTTTTTGTGCAGAATTTCTTTTTGATATCCCTTTCTAAGTCCTCACCTGGATAGGAAGAAGAGGCATCCCTCTTTGGTTGGTTTCTCATTCTCCCATCCACGTCATGCAATGGGGAGCCAGGAGGGCTAGAACCAGGGCTGATGTGCTAAGATGTGCAGAGGTGGAGCATCTCTGGCCACGGCCAGTTCCGGCATAAAGGAAGGAATCCCATAGCCAAGGCCCTTTAAATGATTCCTCCTCTCCCCTCTTGAAACAGAGGCCCTTCTTTCTTCTTTTCGAAGAAAGGGTTTCCTGTTTCCTCTCTTCTGTTGTGCTTTATTGGAGATGGCAGGCCTTAGAATTGGCCTTCCTGGCACATCAGCAAACTAGCACATGTAGAAAAAGAAAGTTTCTCCAGGGTGAGGAAGCTGAAACTTCCAAACAAAAGGAATGTAACAGCAGACATCCTGCCAGTTCCCTTCTCAGGGAAGAACCAACCAACCCTTGTGTCCTGTTGGCAAAACTCCTTGAAATTGAACCACTTCCGGTAATACAAAAACAACAAACATTCTAGGACATCTGTGTTATTTAAGGAAACTTTTTAGACAATTTATCAGTCACTGTCCTCTGGAGTCCCTTAAACCCAGCATTTTGTGGTTTTGATGTAGATGTTTGAATATTACAGAATAAGTGTAAACTGGGACAGTTGCTCTCTCCTTCCCCAGTATCAGATTTGTCAGTATCAAAGTTGGCAAATGAAAACACAAAGCCAGTTTAGACTTCATTTCTATGGGTTTTCTTTTAAACAATGTACCCCTATCCTCTTCCAATGAACAGATTTCTGGTTGAGCAAAAACTGAAATATTCAGTTCATCTAGCAAGAGAAGCAAAGAACGAAATGAGAGAGGATTTGTGATTTTTAGGTAATAATTATTTTAAAATCAAAGTAATTGGAACCAAGTCTTCCTGGCATGAAGTAGTATTTAAGATACTTCAAATTGACTAATTTGGTACAAAATCTGCATGTATTTGTCAACTGTATTTACACACACACAGACACACACACCACACACATAACAGCCCTTTAAGATCACACTGCCAAAATTTATTTATACTTGTAATATTTCATGGTATTAAAAGTTAAATTTTATTTCAAGGACTATCACAGCCTAGAGATAAATATAATCTAAGCACTGAGAGAGTACATTTTGGAAAATAAGCTAATATTTTCATGATAAATCTTACATACCTATCACTTGTCATTCCAAAAGCTCCTTACATTCTAGATTCTAGAATTAAAAGGGGAAAGGGTTTTGCATTTAAGAAGTATAAGCTGAAAGTATTTATTTCAATTCAATATGGAATAGGCTGAAAGTATTTATTTCAATTCAATATAGAGTATTTATCAGAATCAAGATAACAATGTATACAAACATTTACATAACAAGAGGAACAATAGACAATGCAGCACGTTTAGAAAAATAATTAAAAGTTTTGTTGCATTTACAGGTAAGTGCCACATTGAAAATTTACAACACAGTAATTTACTGCAATCAATGACAGGGGAGTTCCACAAAGAAACAAAGCTCTTACACTCCAGATTTTCAGAAGGTATTATTGGAATGCTTAACTGTAACCACAGAATTTGTACGTCCTTAAGGATTGAGCTCACAAAAGTCACAAACAGTTTTCATAGCATATATTATGTAAATGGAGTCCACTATGTTCAGACAGCTGGCTTAGTGTCTCTGACAGGTGTGAAGCCTAGAAGAATTACTGGCTTGATGGTGATCTTTCTGTATCCGGCAAGACAGACCTTCTCCACAGTAACAACGCTGGAATATCTCCAGCCCGTGAGAGCCTTTTCTCCTGTGCTTGGTGCACACTTGACCTTCTTTGAGAACAGGTTTACAGATCTTGGACCAGAAATGTCTAGCACAACACAACCCTGTAGCACAGTCTGATGATCGGAGACAGACAGAACCTTCTTGTCCTAGGAAGACAATAGGAAGAGTACATGGTCACTGCTAAGCCTGTGTTATTTCATTAAGGTGATCTGAAAGACACTTCTGATGTGCTAACAAAAAAGAATGAGTCTTTAGATCCTTTAACCTACCTTTGGTATGATACATTTTTGAAGACAGTGTAGTTCTTCTGGAGTACCCATCCAAGGTGCTGTGATCATTACCAAAGCTTTCAATAATGGTTTCCTCAATTTCTCCTCGATTGAAATGATTGTGATCAGAAGGCATACATATTCCTAAGGAAACAGGAGATAGTGATTAACTCCTGAGCTGTAATTTGTTACTGCTAATAGCTGTGACAGTGGCAGTCTGTTATGCCTGCACCAATTTGAGATACCTCACTGTAGTGACGTTAATTTAAACACGACGTTAATTTAAACACGAGCCAAACTTCCTTCCAAGTGTTAAAGCAAAACTTCCCAGACGGACAGAAGCATCAGTCTGTACACTGTGCACTCACATGTAACACCCCCAATCTAGCCACTTAAAATACTTTCCCACCAACTGCGGTAGTGGCAGTGAAATTTCTGCCCATTTTAATATCACCCTTGGGGTAAGAAAAATAAAATCAGTCGCTTAAAAAATTGTTTTTAAAAATAACTTCTCTGCCCTTGGTGCTATATAGGTACTGCCAGACTAAGTTAAGCAAATGCAATGCCTGCTGCCTGGAAGATTACACTCTTTACCACCAGTTACTTTACTGTATAATTTCTATATTACAGAGATTTAGTTAGTTCACCCGGAGTATTACTGGGTCCTAAGGAGGATCGCCACCCTTAAGTTTATTTCTGGAGACTTCTTTGGCTGAGTCTACCTCTTTGAGACATTAAACTTTTGTGGATCTGTGGTTGGGGGGAGGAGTACTTATTTTAAGGTAGCAGGAGGTAGAGGCAGAGAAGGATGGAGAAGCCAGGATGTGAGGGCATCAAGATCTCCTTTAAGAACGGCCAGCACAAATAAATCACTCTGTCTTCTGACTGACAACAGTTTGAACAGGGATCTTGAGGGAGACGCTAGTCTGGCAGAGCTGTGAGAGGCACCATAAGAAAAATGGAAAAGGCAACTAAACGCCCAGTCTGGTTTCCTTGGTCTCTGTATAATTCCAGCTCCCTCCCCATCTTCTTTCTCAAATGGTATCAAGGCTTCCTCTAGACAAATTTTTATGGAAGGGCCCACTCTGAGGTAAGACGTCGTGTTAAGTAATCGAGGGGCACAAAGGGAGATAAGGAGCTCCAATATCTCTGTACTTCTCTTTGCTCCCTGGTTAAACACTAACCTGAAAACATTTCAGGGGCACCTCGCACGCTGAACTCCCATTTGCAGGTGGTGCCACAGCGTTCTCAAAGCTGAGAGCATTGTCTCCCAACTGTAGGCGCACAAGCGCGGGATGGTTTGAGTCCGAAAGGAAGCTACCCGACTCACCATTTTTGCAGTAATTCCCAGGGCAGCACATAGCGTGACGCATGCAGCGTTTTCGGCGCTTCCTGCAGGAGAGGCAGATTTGCGCGCCTGCACCCGCTCCGCGGGTGGAACTCGCGCAGTACTCATCGGTGCTGCACTCCTCGTCCTCGGCGCACGGGTACGGCTGCGGGAAGGGGGCCAGGAGAGGGTGAGGCACCTGGGCAGCCAGGTACCACACTCCTGGACTCATCACAGCCCCTTTCTGTCCACCTCTCCAAAAGCTGCTGCCACCCACTGCTCCCAAAGGCAGAGTTTCCAAATGCGCCTTGAACTGCACACAGCACGTTCTACGCCCTCCTCCCCCAATAAGACCCCTTCAGGGTCACAGTGTCCCCGGGTCCCCAAGACCCTTCTCACCTGGTAGTTGTCAATGGTCTGGTACTTGTTGCCGCCCTCGAACAGAACTCCCGGAGCAGCGCTGACTGCGAAGCCTGGGTGCCCGGCAGCGCCGCCCAGCGGTGGGGGCAGGTTCTTGATGGCGTTGGAATTGAGAAGAACCGAGTTCAAGGTGGCACTGACTCCGAACAGAGGGTGACCGCAAAGAGCCGCAGCTACTAGGGTAACCAACACCCGGGCAGCACCCGCTGTGCCCAGAGCCGTCATCTCAGAGGGACTCAAGGGAGACAAAGAGAAAGGAGGAATGTCGCTTTGCAAGCCTGGTCCCCACGAAGCTGTGCTGGCGCAGCTGCAGAGTCAGGGTTCCGAGAGCCTCCACCGGTCCCAGCGTCCTGACTGCGGGGCTCTGCTCCGCCACCGCCACCGCGGCTGCCTTTATACTGTGGGTTGTGAGCATTCCGGCCCCTCGGGGGGGAGACAACAAAGCCGGGTTGGGATTTCAAAGCGTTGGGAGGGGCTGGAAGGGGGTGTGTTTGTGTACAAGAAGGGGAGCCTTTGACACTCTGCGCAGTCGTTCCCCTGCCCAGCTCACCTTCGGGGTGATGGTAATCAGTGAGCATTAGAGGAGACAACTTTAATAAATGCGGGAAGTGGGTGGAACTCGGGTGCCCTTACCTTGCCGTAGAGGTAGGAGCATTGAGATCTGAAATACTTTTCAGTCAGGCATTGTGATACTCTCTGCAAAACCACTTTTCTCCTTTCTTCTTTACGCCAGTACTATTTTTTGTTGTGCACACAAATAATATTCAGTATTAAATACACAGATCAGTACTTCAAAGTCTCTACCAAAACGTCTCAGCGAGAGGGCCAGGTGGCCCTTGCACGTTGCTGATTAACCCTTTAGAGTCACGGTTTGCTGATTTGGGGTGAGATCCTCGGTTTTAAGTTCGTTCAATTTCTCCCCCCTTCTTCCCCTCCCCCCCGCCCCCACGAGAAAAAATGTGCAAAGAGAAGGACATTTGCACATCAAACGAGGGTAAGAAGGAAGAACTAATTCTCTTTTGATGGGAAGTTTAGAGAGGGAGGCGAGAGACTGGTGTTTGGAAATTAGATCAGGGGTGGAGGGAAGAGGGGAATGACCATCCGATAATCAAGCTATTTAATGTTGTTCTTTGAATCTGAGCAGTCGCGGCAGTAGATGAACTTGATTAGGCAGACGCGCAAGATCAAAGTGGCAGGAGCGAAAGCGGACAGGGTCCAACGGCTGGGTCAGTGGGCCTTCCCTGATTCCCCCTTCTCAGCGGTGGGTTAACGCAGGGAGATAGAAACCCTTAAGGCTTAGCGCCTTCCTCATTAGTATTTCATATTGCAAAGCTTGTGAACGCCTGTGTTTGATCCCAACTCAGACAGTTCCCGGAACCAGGGAATACCCGCTCTAGGGAGATAAGAGCTTCAGCTTCTGGAAAGGGGAAGCTGAAAGTGAATTTGTCGTCATGTAAGTCAGTGTATAAAAAGAAAGTAAGGCTAGTGTGCAAGAATGCCGTCCCGCTCATGCATTGCAAATAGTTGATTCAACAAAAACATATTGGAAGCCTAGTGCCCTGGCAGTGGGCTATCCTTCGCGTTGTTGCCCTCTGCGGGGGAGGGCGGGTGCGGGGGTGCATTGAATACTAATATTCTAACTAAAGTAATAATACAGATAAGAAATGTATACCGTTCTCTTTAAAGCAGGTTGATGTTATAAGTATCAGAAGATGGTCAACTGCTACGTGAATTTAGAAAAAGAGATTATTGAATAATCACTGCTGAGTGAAAAAGCCTAGGGTGTATTTATTTTGTGCTCCCTAACCTCCAGGGTATTTATCACTCTACATACCGACCTACTATATTGATTACTGGGACCGCCACCAAGTGGAGCCAGTGGTAGTCTTGCAGTAGTATAATAATCCTGAAGTTAAGAGAGGGAGGGGTAGTTTTAAAAACAAGTTTGTAATCCTCTGTTCTAATTCCTTGGGTTTCGGAGGTCATATTAAGAATATCTTCTAAACAATTATTTAATAATGCCTCTACTTGCACTGGTGCCCCTCCATCCTATCCCAAATTCTATCTATCCTGTGAAATTTCCTCTGGTTTACTGATAATTCCTCCTTAAAATTCTAACATGGATTAACTCGCACATATTTCTTTAGATTTTGTTAAGAACATGTACAGTAACTTAGACTTGGCTACTACTCTAAAAATTTTTGGAACAAATTGAAATTCGGAAACGAAGGGGAGGTTGTTTATACTGCCTTTTTAAAAATGAGCCTAAGAAATGAACAAGCCAATACACCTTTTATTGAGAATCAGCAATGAACCGGGTCTCCCCTCGGCAGATATGCCATGACCCTCAGCCAACATGAAGTTTATATAGATGGAGAGGTATTGTAGGATAAAAAGGTAAAGGCATAGGCAATTTTAGGTGCCATATTATCACCTGCAGAATATTGATAACAATGTCAGTAATCAATGTGTTGTGTACCTTCCATGTGGTAGAAAGTCTAGAGTCTGTCTTAAATTCTTACAGTGTTGAAATGTGGAGAAAGAATCCCATGCCCTTGGGATAGGTTAAAATTTTTTCCTACTCCCATTCTCCTATTTAAATATTTAAATATACAATGTTTTGCCACACTGAAAGCCAATTTCTTTTCCTCTTTTTGGAAGAGATGGTAAATGTTAAAACATTTAACGAATTTAGTCCATTAAGAACTTGAATTCACAAATGAAACCATTGTCTAGAGGCCGAAAAAAGAAAAGTGCAACAGTTTAATCAGTAAAAGGAAAACTTCAACAAAAAGGCATGTTGCATAAATCCAGTCTTGATCCCTGAACATGTACGTCTGTTATGGTCTAATATTCATTAAGCTTAGAGTCTGTTGTGTTGAGTTAGGGAAGCTAAGCCAAGATTAGGGTTTCATGAGCGGATCCTTCCCCACTTCCCACGTTCCTCCTGAAGTCATGATTTGAAAGTTAATAATAGTGAATCGGTTAATATCTGAGTTCCTACTTTAAGCTAAGCACTGTATGTGGTGTATGTGGTGCTGTGTGAAAAAAGATGAGTACTCAGGTTATCTATCTACAAATAATTTAGAGGGGGGAGGGGAAGTAAGCTCTCAAATTATACAGGAAAGAACTTATGTGGGAGGTCCTCAGAGAGACCTGGGTCTGTAGCAGGCCAACCCTCTGTTCCAAACGGGAAAACTTAGTTTGTCGATGGAATCTCAATTTGAACATCCTTTTCATGATTGAGTTTGCTCAGTGGCCACAAAAGAGCAGGATGAGTAAGGAGATAAAGTGAAGTTTGTTGTTCCACCAGCATCCAGTTTAAATTCAGTGAGTGACCATTATATGTGGAATGCTACCCTAGTCCATTTGGGAATATACCCGCAAAATATTAAAGGCAGCCTTTTTGTCCTCGGAAAGCTTTCTGTCTACAGTAGAGTAGTTTGGGAAACAAATATACCTACATGGAATGGAGGAAGAGCTTTTCCAAAACAGATTATACTTTGGTACATATTAGGTCATGGGGAAGATTATATTTTGGGACATATTAGGTCTAGGAATTGTGTCCAACAAACCTTGGGGAAGAGAGTGTTCTGATGACTCTGAGTCTCTCCTGGCAGATAGATGACAGAGGTGATAGAAGTTGGGGCAGGTGTATTTAGTTTATTAGGCCTAGCTTATTTAGGGAAACCCTGCCTCTTATTTGATCTGGTTTAAATAAAACCATAATTAATGCAGTAAGTTTAATACTGTGGATTAGATTTTAGAATAGGTGAAATGTTTACCAACGTGGAATTGAACCACAGAACCCAGGAAGAGCATGATGTGTGCCTTCCTCACATTCTAAGTGCTGTATGTCTGGCATAGAATATTCATCAGCCTCTTCATCCATGAGGGAGACAGGAAAATACACTCCAAAAATCACCATGCTATTTGCAAACTGTTTTCCATCTTTGCTATTTCAGATTCTTATGTAACTGCTGCATTTTTTTTGCTACATTTTTAATTCATTACCTTCCTCTCTTCCTTTCTTCTTCCTCCCTCTCTCCCTTCCTTTCCTCCTCCTTTGCTTCTTTCTCTTTGTTAAATCAAAGGAAGCAGATCTGTTGCCATTTAATTTTACTTCACTGGGAAACACTGAATAAATGTCATTCCTTATGGTGAGTGTTGCCAACATTTTTGGAGTACTGATCTTGAATTTAGGGATTCCTCATTCCTGAGTTTAGTTTTAAAAAAAATTCTTATGACCTTCTCATTGGCCTTTAAAAGATTTGGGTCTTAATGCTCTTCCTGATGTTAAAAGAGCTTTTAGAGCAGGGCCAAGTTACGACTCCCGAGAGGATGGAGTAGGTTTTTCAGCACTCCTCACTCAAAAAAAAAAAGGCGAGATTTGACAATGATTATGTTTATTTGGTCAGTGGAGATGGCCAGCCCTGATAAATCAGCCTCCATGGTAGCTTTCTACTCTAGCTCAGAAGATGTGTTTTACAGAAGCAGGACATTAAAAGCTCATCTGAGAATAGAGCTCAGAACCCAGAAACTTAACTAAAAATCAGAGAGGAACTTTTCTGATGTCCTGCATTCAGAAAGGTCCTTAGGGATTCCTCATTCCTGAGTTTAGTTTTAAAAAAAATTCTTATGACCTTCTCATTGGCCTTTAAAAGATTTGGGTCTTAATGCTCTTCCTGATGTTAAAAGAGCTTTTAGAGCAGGGCCAAGTTACGACTCCCGAGAGGATGGAGTAGGTTTTTCAGCACTCCTCACTCAAAAAAAAAAAGGCGAGATTTGACAATGATTATGTTTATTTGGTCAGTGGAGATGGCCAGCCCTGATAAATCAGGCTCATGGTAGCTTTCTACTCTAGCTCAGAAGATGTGTTTTACAGAAGCAGGACATTAAAAGCTCATCTGAGAATAGAGCTCAGAACCCAGAAACTTAACTAAAAATCAGAGAGGAACTTTTCTGATGTCCTGCATTCAGAAAGGTCCTGTGGTATGTAGTTACAAGGAGTACAAAACAGCCCTTTAACATTCCCTACAGGATTTGACATTTCCAGCCATGAAGACAGACCAATGACAGCAGAAGGCAGGATGCAAGATCCTCTTAAAACAGTCTCCAGAGCTAGAGAAAAATCATTTCCTTCCATGTCAGTGAGTTCCTATTATTACCCCCTTTATAATGCAAGCACTTTGCAAGGGTCATGCCCAAGAAAAGTGTTGTGCCATGGTTTCAGGATTCTGGGGCTGGAACACTGTGCACTGGGACTGCTACTGTGAATATGGGAACTTGGTCAAGTCACTTAACTCTCAGTGCTGGTGTTGGTCTTTCATTTTTTTTTTTTTTTTTTTGTGGTACGCGGGTCTCTCACTGTTGAGGCCTCTCCCGTTGTGGAGCACAGGCTCGGGACACGCAGGCTCAGCAGCCATGGCTCACGGGCCTAGCTGCTCCGCGGCATGTGGGATCCTCCCGGACCGGGGCATGAACCCGTGTCCCCTGCATCGGCAGGCGGACTCTCAACCACTGCACCACCAGGGAAGCCCTATATTTTGATTTTGAAGAAAGCGTACAAGGTTTAAGTCTTTGGAAATAAGGTAAATTACTTGAACCAGGTGATATTTTTAAAAAGATGGATATATATATATATATATAGAGAGAGAGAGAGAGAGAGAGAGAGAGATATTTCTAGTTTACATCATACATTCTCTTGGAGGAAATTCAGCAAATACAGAGAGTTCAAAAACAAATAAATGCCATGTGCAAACCCACCACTCAAAGAAAAGCAGTTTACTTTTAGTTTCTACACACACATGCACACAAACACAGGCACATATATATGGATGGAAAGCAAGAGAGAGAGTAAGAAATATTTTTGATTCACAAAATTGATCGTGATGTTTTAGAGCTGAATTTTTTTGACAATCACTAAATCTGAGACTAGTGAATTGTAATGGGACCTTGAGGTGAAAAATAGAGAGCAGGACCTTGATAACACTTTTGTCTCCCGAGACCCGGTCTTAGAATCACCAGGGAGTGGGCCAGGATATGGGCTAGAAACAGAACTATTAATTTCAGCGGGGAAGAGGAGTGATGTATAAATTGTGCAAGCATTATTCATCACCCTTAAGTCCCAAAAATAAAAAATAATTTTCGGATGAGTTCAGGAGTAGAGAAGAGTGGAAGGAGGCAAGTTGGGGGAGCTACCAGTTGGGCAGATCCAGAAACCTCCAAACTCGTGCCGTGTGCCCCATACCCAGCCTCCAGCCCTGGATAATTTCCCAGCAGGCAGGCCCCGGGGTGTCCTGCACTTAACCAAGCCGCGAATTCCCATTGTTCACGTGCTCCCGGGAGGCTGCTCACGGTGGCTGCACTTTGGTGTCACAACCTGTCGCCAGCATACAGTAGTGTAAAATGAAGCTTGTTTAAAGACTCTCTTTGATGAGTGAAGATCAAACGGCTTGGGGACCCCCGGTCTTAATCAGACTTGAGCCAGGATGGCATTTTCACAAATAGTCCGTTTGCTCGGCTTTGAGCAGACTTTGTGCTCAGCACATTCATCCGGCTGCGGGGCGGGTAATCTCGGCTGAAGCCTCTTGCCTGGTCGCAAATCCATTCACACTACAGTGGCTGCTGTTGGTTTGCTGTGTCAGTTCATGGGCAAATAAATATAGGGCCCTTCTGACTTAATTAAAGTGGGGTGAGAGGAAAGGTGACTGGAGAGGAAGATAAAAGCTTCGAGCGACATCAGGCTACCCTGTGTCTGACTGCAAGTGGGAGAAAGCCGCTCTTCCGCTGCCCCCTGGTGGAAGTTCCGTAGAAGTTCTTCATAGGGAGGATACAAATGATCTATTAATCACGCAATATACTCTTGAGATTTATTCTCCAGGTTCAGTTATTTGCATATTGTATACCTTCTTCATGTTTCAGCATCTTCGAAGTTGGATAATCTCTTGTACTTCTTAATATTCCACACAATTCCTTGTTCACAGAATAATTTAAATCTTCACAAATTAGCGTTAAAATGACAACTGGGACCCGAGACATAGGTTCTCAATAAATGTTCATTTTGTTCTATTGAAGTTGAAAGGATCTATATTGCATTCCTAGATAAAAATGGCAAGGTATACAGATTGTTATAAATATTCTATTATAGGTAACCCTAGGCCAAATAAATATTTTTTTAACATCTTTACTGGAGTATAATTGCTTTAGTTTCCTCAGTATAACAAAGTGAATCAGCTATACATACACATATATCCCCATATCTCCTCCCTCTTGCGTCTCCCTCTGACCCTCCCTATCCCACCCCTCTAGGTGGACACAAAGCACCGAGCTGATCTCCCTGTGCTATGTGGCTGCTTCCCGCTAGCTATCTATTTTACAAGGCCAAATAAATCTTAAGAAAGCTCATATATATATATATAACTATTCAGTGAGAATAAAATTTTAAAAGAATATTAATTTTTCATATATTTGAATGAGAAAATAGTAACCATTTCAGAGTTCCATGTTCAAAAAGAAGATACAAACTTATAGGCTTATGTAAAATAAGTTATAATACACTATTTAATATCAGTACTTTCATTTCTTTAAAGCCAACATGTTATACAAATAGAAAAAGAACAGTAGAAAAATTAATAAAACACATGCTAGAAATGCACCTCCTGTATAATATATGTAGCTGTTAAAATTATTATTGGTAGTTATATATTATTATTTAACAGTTAATAATTGTAAACTACTCCCCAATTTTTTCTTATAACTCATTTTCCTTAAACAGAAGTCCTGGGAGGAAAAAAATGTTCTACTTCTAGAATTTCTTTTAACGAGTAAAGGATTCTGGAAGATATGTGAGAAACACTATCTCTAAACATTCAATTCGAGAAATATTTTTGTGTACTAAATTCTTAGCTATGTTAGATGCTAAGCATAAAATTGTACACTGTTATTTCAGTATTATAATCTAAAATATATTTACAAGAATGACTTTAAGGTGAGAAGCAAATTGACCTCAATCAACCTTTTCAAAATATCATTGTTTTGATTAGACCCTCTCCACACTTTTTGATTGGGCTATGTTTTCCACCAGTATCTTTATTTTCTTCTCACAATATTATTTTGTTACAGCTGATTCTATTTACAACAAGAAAGTCACTCTTTAAAGTGAGCTCTAAGTTTAAAAACAAGTGGAAAAGCATTTTGCAAATATCAACAGTTTTGTGAATTCAGCTTAGGCACAAGTTTACTTAGAAGGTATGGAAGTGTCATGTAGAGAATCTAGTGCCTAATTAGCTTTCTATTAAAAGCATATCTCCCTATCACTTTCTGCTAATATCATTTACTGCTATCATTTGCATTTGCTAATAATTTTAACAGGGAACTGTGGCTAGAGTTGTGAAGTCTAAAGCTAAAGCTGTATTAGTTTACTTTGTTTTTAGAGTTGTTGATTTGCAGGCAAAGTCCTAAATTTATCTGGAAAATGACCTTGTTGTGGTTTTATTAGTAGCTGAGATTAGAAAACAAGTAAGTTAATAGGTAAGTAAAAAAATAAATGGAGCTTTTACCTGCAAGTGTATGAGAAATAGGAGAGCTTACCATTATGAAGTATTTCCATCACACAGATGCAACTGGTGTAAATAACCTCAAGAACATAGATGAATAGTCGAAGTAAAACACTTAAGAAGTGATGAGTTTTGCATATTTACTACCTTGTTTTTAAAAATATTTATTTAATTGTAAATTTATGTACTTTAATTTTTTTTTTTTTTTTTTTTTTTTGCGGTATTCAGGCTTCTCACTGCTGTGGCCTCTCCCATTGCGGAGCACAGGCGCCGGACGCGCAGGCCTAGCGGCCATGGCTCACGGGCCTAGCCGCTCCGCAGCATGTGGGATCTTCCGGGACCGGGGCACAAACCCGCGTCCCCTGCATCGGCAGGCGGACTCCCAACCACTGCGCCACCAGGGAAGCCCTGTACTTTAATTTTTAAAAATGGCAATCCCTGGGCATTTCATTAAACGAAAGTTAGTTTCACCAGACTCAAATTTACCACATGGTGTGTGTTCTCAAGGCAAACACAGCTTCAGTAACCGACTCACTTCTCGTGGTTCCTTTCCCTTAGATTTTGTCTGTTTATCTATTTCTTAATCTGTTGTCAACCTTTCAAGACTTTTAAGAAGAACTATATATATATATATATATATATATATTTACTCAGTATTTACTTTTTTTTTTTCAGTAGGAGGGTAAGTTTGAATAACCCAATCTGCCATTTCCCCTGAAATGAAAGTTAACTTAAAAAAATTATATAAATGCTATCAGACTGTTAATCATGTACTTTTTTCACTCAGCATTGTTTGTGAGATTCATCCATATTAAATTTAGTTAATACATTTCCTTTCACTTCAGTATAATATTCTATGGTCTGAATATACCAGATTTAATGGCCTATTATCCAGGTGATGAATATTTTTATTTCTAAATTTTTCACTATTTCCAAATCTTCTGTGGGCATCCTTACATATATCTCCTTGTAAACATTTGTGAAATTGTTCCTAGGAAATATAACAATGAGTAGAGGTACTGAGTTGTAAAATATAGACATTTTCAACTTTAAGTATTACAAAATTCTTCGAAGTTGTAATAATTCACATTTGTACCAGGAACATGCAGGAATTTTGCATTGCTCCACATTTTGAACAACATTTTTTATTTTAAATTTTAATTTGCAAATCAGCTGGATGGAAATGGCTTCATTTAATTTTTAAACTTACAGTTACTGATTATTAATGATGTAATACCCCTTAGGCTAAATAATGTTGATACACAAACCAGACAAGAACAGTTCAAGAAAGGGAAATTACAGGCTACTCTCTTGAAATCATAGACACACAAATCTGAAATATAACCTTGAAAATTAAAAATACCAGTGTTTTAAAATTATATGTCATGACAAAGTTGAATTAATGCCACAGAAGCACTGGTGGTTTAATATTAGAAATCCATAGCATCTTCTGCCAAGTATATTGCAAAAACAGGTTAAGAAGAAAACCATGTGACCATTCCAATACATGCTGAAAAGGAATTTGATGCAATTCAATAGCTGGTCATAATTTTTAAAAAGATTGACAAACTAAAAACTTTTTAACATAATGTGTATGTATATAAAACCTATATCAAACATCTAATAAAATTTAAAATCTGGAAAAAGGAAAGAATGCCAAATGTAATTTTGTTATTTTATATTTATTTAGGGTCCTAGTCAGCCCATTACTTCACGGAAAAAAATGATTGGAACTAGGAAGAATGAAATAAAACATTTTATTATTCAAAGATGATAGTATTATCTTCAGAAATAACACAAGAGATAGACAAATGAATTAGTAAAATTTCAGCAAGGATGCTGGACATAAGATAAAATGTACAAAAAAAGAATTTCTCTGTGCCAATGAAAGAGTTCAAGTGTTCAAGAATACAACATTTTTTTAATGTTCTTTAAATAACAACAAAAGATGTTCATGGATTCTGTTATAAAATGTTTCAAAGACTTTTAAAAAATGTAAATAATAAAGTATAAATGTCCATGGGTGAAAAAAAAATGTCCATGGGTGGAAAAAGTATAATGTTATAATTGCTCCTCTAAATTAATCTGTAAATTCAAAGTAGTTCTAATCAAAATCCTAAAAGAAGTTTTCATGAAATTTGACCATCTATTTAATATTTATATGGAAAAAAAAGACTATAGCTAAGACAATTTTAAAAACAGTAACAAAGGCAGGGAGGGAGATGCCCAATAAGATATAAAGAATGTTTATAAAACTACATTAATTAAACAGTAGTACTGCTGAGAGGGGAAAATATATGTAGACTTCCAATTTTCTACCATATATTTTCTTTTATATGTATATATGAATGAACGAACTAGAAAAAATGGTCATCTCTATGGAAAAATAGAAGTAAAACAGAGTCCCACATATTTTAAAAATTTATTCCAGTGACATTAAAGACCTAATGTAAATAGCAAGTTTTAGAATTTTCAGAGGTAAATAATAAGTCTGTCTCTGTATCCTTACAACTTCACAAAGGAGTCTTACAATGTAAGACACAACTCATAAACTATATAGGAACATATAGGTAATTTGACAACAAACAAAAAAGAAAACTTCCTTAAGAAGACATTAAAAGGAAGGTGAAGAGAAGATATTTGCAATATATATAACTTACTATATATATATTACAATCATTGATTAATTTATTTTTAATTACACTAATTTTCCCTATTCTTAGTCTATACATAAAAAGATAAGTGAGAAGATAATGCTGTTTTTCTCCTTTAAGTGATGAGTGATACAAATAGGTTATTATTTTTTTAATGTTATACCACCTTTGTGTTTTTGAGATAAAGCCAAGTTGGCTACTTTTAACATGATACATAATTCGATTAGTTTTGCTAATTTCTTTTAAATTCAATTTTTATTTTATATTATAGTTGATTTACAATGTTGTCTTAGTTTCAGGTGTACAGCTAGGTGATTCAGTTATACATATGCATATATCCATTCTTTTTCAGATTCTTTTCCCATATAGGTTGTTACAAAATATTAAGTAGGGTTCCCTGTGCTATACAGTAGGTCCTTGTTGATTATCTATTTTATATATAGTAGTGTATATATGTTAATCCCAACCTCCTAATTTATCCCTCTCCCCCCAGGTTTTCCCTTTGGTAACCATAAGTTTGTTTTCAAAGTCTGTGAGTCTGTTTCTGTTTTGTAAATAAGTTCATTTGTATCATTTTTTCTTTAGATTCTACATAAAAGTGATATCATATGATAAGTGATATCATTTGATATTTGTCTTTGTCTGACTTAGTATGATTAAATAAGTTCATTTGTACCACTTTTTTAGATTCCACATAAAAGTGATATCATATGATAAGTGATATCATTTGATATTTGTCTTTCTCTGTCTGACTTAGTATGATAATCTCTAGGTCCATCCATGTTGCTGCAAATGAAATTATTTCATTCATTTTTGTGGCTGAGTAAAATTCCATTGTGCCACATGTACCACACCTTCTGTATCCATTCCCATGTCAGTGGACATTTAGGTTGCTTCCATGTCTCGGCTATTGTAAATAGTGCTGCAATGAACATTGGGGTGCATGTATCTCTTCGAATTACAGTTTTCTCTGAATATATGCCCAGGAGTGCAATTGCCAGATCATATGGAAGCTCCATTTTTAGTTTTTTTTAAAGAACTTCCATACTGTTCTCCGTAGTGGTGGTACCAATTTACATTACCATCAACTGTGTAGTAGGGTTCCCTTTTCTCCACACCCTCTCCAGCGTTTATTGTTTGTAGATTTTTTGTTGATGGCCATTCTGACTGGCATGAGGTGATACCTCATTGTCGTTTTGAATTGGATCTCTCTAATAATTAGTGATGTTGAGCATGTTTTCACGTGCTTTTTGGCCATCTGTATTCCATCGTTGGAGAAATATCTATTTAGGTCTTCTTCTGCCCTTTTTTTGATTGGGTTGTTTGTTTTTGTTTGATATAAAGCCACATGAGCTGTTTGTATATTTTGGAGATTAATCCCTTTTCAGTTGCTTCATTTGCAAATATTTTCTCCCATTCTGTGGGTTGTCTTTTTGTTTTGTTCAGGGTTTTCTTTGCAGTGCAAAAGCTTTTAATTAGGTCCCGTTTGTTTGTTTTTAATTTCATTACTCTAGGGGGTGGATCCAAAACGATATTGCTGTGATTTATGTGAAAGAGTGTTCTGCCTATGTTTTCCTCTGAAAGTTTTACAGTATCCGGTCTTACATTTAGGTCTCTAATCCATTTTGAGTTTATTTTTGTTGTATGGTGTTAAAATGTATTGCAATTTCATTCTTTTACATGTAGCTGTCCAGTTTTCCCAGCACCACTTATTGAAGAGACTGTCTTTTCTCCACTGTATATTCTTTCCTCCTTTGTCATAGATTAATGGACCAGAGGTGCATGGGTATATTTCTGGGCTTTCTAATTTTTTTTTTCAACATCTTTATTGGAGTATAACTGTTTTACAATGGTGTGTTAGTTTCTGCTTTACCACAAAATGAATCAGTTATACATAGACAAATGTTCCCATATCTCTTCCCTCTTGCATCTCCCTCCCTCCCACCCTCCCTATCCCACCCCTCTAGGTGGTCACAAAGCACCAAGCTGATTTCCCTGTGTTATGCAGCTGCTTCCCACTACTTATCTATTCTACGTTTGGTAGTGTATATATGTCGATGCCACACGTTCACTTTGTCACAGCTTACCCTTGCCCCTCACCATATCCTCAGGTCCATTCTCTAGTAGGTCTGTGTCTTTATTCCCATCTTACCCCTAGGTTCCTCATGACTTTTTTTTTTCTTAGATGCCATATATATGTGTTAGCATATGGTATTTGTTTTTCTCTTTCTGACTTACTTC
>NC_041233.1:44206637-44207355 GCF_002837175.3 Physeter macrocephalus
CGGCATGTGGGATCTTCCCAGACCGGGGCACGAACCCGTGTCCCCTGCATCGGCAGGCGGACTCTCAACCACTGCGCCACCAGGGAAGCCCCTGTATTTAATTTTTGACAGTTTGATTATTATGTGTCTTGGCGTGTTTATCCTTGGATTTATCCTGCGTGGGACTCTCTGTGCTTCCTGGACTTGACTGACTATTTCCTTTCCTAATATTAGGGAAGTTTTCAACTCTAATCTCTTCAAATATTTTCTCAGTCCCTTTGTTTTTCTCTTCTTCTTCTGGGACCCCTATAATTCGAATGTTGGTGTGTTTAATGTTGTCCCAGCGGTCTCTGAGACTGTCCTCAGTTCTTTTCATTCTTTTTTCTTTATTCTGCTCTGCAGTAGTTATTTCCACTGTTTTATCTTCCAGGTCACTTATCCGTTCTTCTGCCTCAGTTATTCTGCTATTGATCCCATCTAGAGTACGTTTAATTTCATTTATTGTGTTGCTCATTGTTTCTTGCCTCCTCTTTATTTCTTCTAGGTCCTTGTTAAATGTTTCTTGCATTTTGTCTATTCTATTTCCAAGATTTTGGATCATCTATACTATCATTATTCTGAATTCTTTTTCAGGTAGACTGCCTATTTCCTCTTCATTTGTTAGGTCTGGTGGGTTTTTATCTTGCTCCTTCATCTGCTGTGTGTTTTTATGTCTTTTCATTTTGCTTACTGTGTTTGG
>NC_041233.1:44207433-44208717 GCF_002837175.3 Physeter macrocephalus
ATAGGGTGTCCAGCACTGTACGTTGCTGGTCCTTGAGTGAAGCTGGGTCTTGGTGTTGAGATGGAGATCTCTGGGAGATTTTCGCTGTTTGATATTGCGTGGATCTGGGAGGTCTCTTGTGGACCAGTGTCCTGAGGTTGGTTCTCCCACCTCAGAGACACAGCCCTGATGCCTGGCTGGAGCGCCAAGAGCCTTTAATCCACACGGCTCAAAATAAAAGGGAGAAAAAATAGAAAGGAAAGAAAGGAAGGAAGGGAGGAAGGAAGAAAGGAACGAAGGAAGGAAGAAAGGAAGGAAGAAAGGAAGGAAGGAAGAAAGGGAGGAAGGAAGAGAGGAAGAAAGGAAGGAAGGAAGAGGGGAAGGAAGGGAGGAAAGAAGGGAGGGAAGGAGGGAAGAAAGGAAGGAAGAAAGGAAGAAAAAGGAAGAAGACAATAAAGTAGGGTAAAATATAGTTATTAAAATAAAAATAATTATTAAGAAGAAAAATTTTATAAAAAAACAAAACAAACAGAAAAACGGGTCAGTTAGAACCCTAGGACAAATGGTGAAAGCAAAGCTATACAGACAAAATCTCACACAGAAGCACACACATACACACTCACAAAAAGAAAAAAAGGGGAAAATAATAATATAGCTTGCTCCCAAAGTCCACCTCCTCAACTTGGGATATTTCGCTGTCTATTCAGGTTTTCCACAGATGCAGGGCACTTCAAGTTGATTGTGGAGCTTTAATCCGCTGCTTCTGAGGCTGCTGGGAGAGACCTCCCCCTCTCCTCTTTGTTTGCACAGCTCCTGGGGTTCAGCTTTGGACTTGGCCCCACCTCTGCGTGTAGGTCGTCCGAGGGCGTCTGCTCTTCGCTCAGACAGGACGGGGTTAAAGGAGCAGCTGATTCGGGGGCTCTGGCACAGGCTGGGGGAAGGGAGGGGCACGGATACGGGGCGAGCCTGTGGCGGCAGAGGCCGGCGTGCCGCTGCATCGGCCTGCGGCGTGCCGCGCGTTCTCCCGGGGAAGCTGTCCCTGGATCCTGGGACCCCGGCAGTGGTGGACTGCACAGGTTCCCAGGAGGGGAGGTGTGGAGAGTGACCTGTGCTCGCACACAGGCCTCTTGGTGGCGGCAGCAGCAACCCTAGCGTCCCACACCCATCTCTGGTGTCCGTGCCCACAGCCACGGCTCGTGCCCATTTCTGGAGCTCCTTTAGATGTTGCGCTTAATCCCCTCTCCTCGCGCCCCGGAAAGCAAAGAGGCAAGAAAAAGTCTCCTGTCTCTTCGGCAGCTCCGCGCC
>NC_041233.1:44208770-44212427 GCF_002837175.3 Physeter macrocephalus
CCCGCCCCGGCGGGTGAGCAGACAAGCCTCTCGGGCTGGTGAGTGCCAGTCGGCACCGATCCTCTGTGCAGGAATCTTTCTGCTTTGCCCTCCGCACCCTGTTGCTGCGCTCTCCTCCGTGGCTCCGAAGCTTCCCCCCTCTGCCACCCACAGTCTCTGCCCGCGAAGCGGCTTCTAGTGTGTGAAAACCTTTCCTCCTTCACAGCTCCCTCCCACTGGTGCAGGTCCCTTTCCTATTCTTTTGTCTCTGTTTATTCTTTTTCTATTGCCCTACCCAGGTACGTGGGGGTGTTTCTTGCCTTTTGGGAGGTCTGAGGTCTTCTGCCAGCGTTCAGTGGATGTTCTATAGGAGCAGTTCCACGTGTAGATGTATTTCTGATGTATCTGTGAGGAGGAAGGTGATCTCCGCGTATTACTCTTCTGCCATCTTCTCTCCACGCCCCCCGAAAAGCTACCATACTGTTTTGATTACTGTAACTTTGCAATATAGTCTGAACTGAGGAAGTCTGATCCCTCCAGATACATTTTTCTTTTTCAGGATTGCTTTGGCTAGTCAGGGTCCTTTGTGTCTTCAATACAATTTAAAATTTTTTTGTTCAAGTTCTGTTAAAAATGCCATTGGTAGTTTGATAGGGATTGCATTTAATCTGTAGATTGCTTTGGATAGTATAATCTTTTTTTTTTTTTTTTTGCGGTAAGCGGGCCTCTCACTGTTGTGGCGTCTCCCGTTGCGGAGCACAGGCTCTGGACACTCAGGCTCAGCGGCCATGGCTCACGGGCCCAGCCACTCTGTGGCATATGGGATCTTCCCGGACCGGGGCGTGAACCCGTGTCCCCTGCATCAGCAGGCGACTCTCAACCACTGCACCACCAAGGAAGCCCAGTATAATCATTTTTTAAAAATTTATTCTTAGCAGTGGGTTTATCATATATGGTCTTTATTATGTTGAGGTATGTTCCCTCTATGCCCACGTTCTGGAGAGTTTTTATCATAAATGGGTAATAAATTTTGTCAAAAGCTTTTTCTGCATGTATTGAGGTGAACATATTGTTTTTATTTCTCAATTTGTTGATGTGGTGTATCACACTGATTGATTTGCAGATATTGAAAAATCCTTGTATCTCTGGGATAAATCCCACTTGATCATGGTGTATGATCCTTTTAGTGTATTGTTGGATTCAGTTTGCTAGTGTTTTCTTGAGGATTTTTGGGTCTGTTCATCAGTGATATTGGCCTGTAATTTTCTTTTTTTGTGATATCTTTGTCTGGTTTAGGTATCAGGGTGATGGCAGTCTCATAGAACATGTTTGGGACTGTTCTTTCCTCTGCAATTGTTTTGGAAGAGTTTCAGAAGGATAGGTGTTACTGCTTCTCTAAATGTTTGATGGAATTCACCTGTGAAGCCATCTGGTCCTTGACTGTTGTTTATTGGAAATTTTAAAATCATAGTGTAAATTTCAACACTTGTGATAGATCTGTTCACATTTTCTGTTGATTCCTGGTTCAGTCTTGGGAGACTGTACCTTTCTGAGAATTTGTCCATTTCTTGTAGGTCGTCCATTTTATTGGCATATAGTTGCTTGTAAGAGTCTCTTATGGCCGTTTGTATTTCTGTGGTGTCAGTTGTAATTCTTCTTTTTAATTTCTCATTTACTAATTTGATCCCTTTCGCTTTTTTTTCTTGGTGACTGTGGATAAAGGTTTATCCATTTCGTTTATCTTTTCAAAGAACCAGCTTTTAGTTTCCTTGATCTTTTCTGTTGTTTTCTTTGTCTCTATTTCATTTATTTCTGCTCTGATGTTTATGATTTCTTTCCTTCCACTAACTGTGGGTTTTGTTTGTTCTTTTTCTACTTGCCTTAGGTGTAAGTTTAGGTTGATTATTTGAGATTTTTCTTGTTTCTTGAGATAAGATTATATTAGTATAATATTCTCTCTTAGAACTGCATTTGCTGCATCCCATAGCTTTTGGATTGTCATGTTTTCGTTTTCATTTGTCTGTGGGTATTTTTTAATTTCCTCTTTGATTTCTTCAGTGATACATTGTTTGTAGTAACATATTGTTTAACCTCCACGTGTTGTGACTTTTACAGTTTTTTTCATGTAGTTGATTTCTAATCTCATGGCATTGTGCTCACAAAAGATGTTTGATGTGATTTCAATTTTTTTAATTTATTGAGGCTTGCTTTGTGGCCCAGCATTTGATCTATCCTGGAGGATGTTCCATGTGCACTTGAAAAGAATATGTATTCTGCTGCTTTTGGATGGAATGCACATTTGGGTGGAATGTATATTGTAGGTTTTCAATTTGCGGTTCCCGAGAGGTTTTGATATAGCAGTCTATAAATATAAAAGATTGTTTTAAGTTGCTGGTCTCTTAATTTCAAATGCATTTACAATATTCTGCATTTGTACTGTCCTTTTCTCATGATTGCTAGTTTTGATATCAAATTTGTGTGTGGATGACTCGTCTTTACTAGTTAGCTTTCCTATTCATAATTTTCTTGTTTCTAGTTTTGTCCTTTTCTTTCCCACATAGAGAAGTTCCTTTAGCAAATTGTAATGCTGGTTTGGTTGTGCTGAATTCTCTTAGCTTTTGCTTCTCTGTAAAACTTTTCATTTCTCTGTCAAATCTGAATGAGAGCCATGCCTGGTAAAGTATTCTTGATTGTAGGTTTTTTCCTTTCATAACTTTAAATATATTGTTCCACTTCCTTCTGGCTTGCAGAGGTTCTGCTGAATTATCAGCTGATAACCTTATGAGGATTCCCTTGGATGTCATTTGTTGCTTTTCCCTTTTTGCTTTTAATATTTTCTCCCTTTCTTTAATTTTTGTTAGTTTGATTAATATTTGTCTGATGTGTTCCTCCTTCGGTTTATCCTGTATGGGACTCTCTGTGCTTTCTGAACTTGAGTGAATATTTCCTTTCCCATGTTAGTAAAGTTTTCAGCTATAATGTCCTCACATATTTTCTTGGGCCTTTTCTCTCTCTCCTCTCCTTCTGGGACCCCTATAATGTGAATGTTGGTGCATTTAATATTGTCCCAGAGGTCTGTTTTACTGTCCTCATTTCCTTTCATTCTTTTTTCTTTATTTTCTTCCAACAGTCTATCTTGCAGCTCACTTATTCATTCTTCTGCCTCATTTCTTCTGCTATTGATGCCTTCCAGTGTATTTATTAACATCTTTATTAGAGTATAATTGCTTTACAATGGTGTGTTAGTTTCTGCTTTATAAAAAAGTGAATCAGTTATACATATACATATGTACCCATATCTCTTCCCTCGTGCATCTCCCTCCCTCCCACCCTCCCTATCCCACCCCTCTAGGTGGTCACAAAGCACAGAGCTGATCTCCCTGTGCTATGCGGCTGCTTCCCACTAGCTATGTATTTTACATGTCTTAGTGTATATATGTCCATGTCACTCTCTCACTTTGTCACAGCTTACCCTTCCCTCTCCCCGTATCCCAAGTCCATTTTCTAGTAGGTCTGCATCTGTATTCCCGTCTTGCCCCTAGGTTTATCTGACTTTTTTTTTTAGATTCCATATTTATGTGTTAGCATACAGTATTTGTTTTTCTCTTTCTGACTTACTTCACTCTGTATGACAGTCTCTAGGTCCATCCACCTCACTACAAATAACTCAGTTTCGTT
>NC_041233.1:44213155-44229475 GCF_002837175.3 Physeter macrocephalus
CCCTTATCAAAGATAAGGTGACCATATGTGTGTGGGTTTATCTCTGGGCATTCTATCCTGTTCCATTGATCTATATTTCTGTTTTTGTGCCAGTACCATACTGTCTTAATTACTGTAGCTTTGTAGTATAGTCTGAAGTCAGGGAGCCTGATTTCTCCAGCTACGTTTTTCTTTCTCAAGATTGCTTTGGCTATTCGGGGTCTTTTGTGTTTCCACAGAAATTGTGAAATTTTTTGTTCTAGTTCTGTGAAAAATGCCAGTGGTAGTTTGATAGGGATTGCATTGAATCTGTAGATTGCTTTGGGTAGTAGAGTCATTTTCACAATGTTGATTCTTCCAATCCAAGAACATGGTATATTTCTCCATCTGTTTGTATCATCGTTAATTTCTTTCATCAGGGTCTTATAATTTTCTGCATACAGGTCTTTTGTCTCCTTAGGTAGGTTTATTCCTAGATATTTTATTCTTTTTGTTGCAGTCGTAAATGGGTGTGTTTTCTTAATTTCACTTTCAGATTTTTCAAGGTTAGCCTATAGGAGTGCAAGAGATTTCTGTGCAGTAATTTTGTGTCCTGCTACTTTACCAAATTCATTGATTAGCTCTAGTAGTTTTCTGGTAGCATCTTTAGGATTTTCTTCGTATAGTATCATGTCACCTGCAAACAGTGACAGCTTTACTTCTTCTTTTCGAATTTGGATTCCTTTTCTTTCTTTTTCTTCTCTAATTGCTGTGGCTAAAACTTCCAAAATTATGTTGAATAATAGTGGTGAGAGTGGGCAAACTTGTCTTGTTCCTGATCTTGGTGGAAATGGTTTCAGTTTTTCACCATTGAGGATGATGTTGGCTGTGGGTTTGTCATATATGGCCTTTATTATGTTGAGGAAAGTTCCTTCTATGCCTACTTTCCGGAAGGTTTTTATCATAAATGTGTGTTGAATTTCGTTGAAACCTTTCTCTGCATCTATTGAGATGATCATATGGTTTTTCCCTTTCAGTTTTTTAATATGGTATGTCATGCTCATTTGCATATATTGAAGAATCCTTGCATTCCTGGGATAAACCCCACTTGATCATAGTGTATGATCCTTTTAATGTGCTGTTGGATTCTGTTTGCTAGTATTTTGTTGAGGATTTTTGCATCTATGTTCATCAGTGATATTGGCCTGTATTTTCCTTTCTTTGTGACATCTTTGTCTGGTTTGGCTATCAGAGTGATGGTGGCATCGTAGAATGAGTTTGGGAGTCTTCCTCCCTCTGCTATATTTTGAAAGATTTTGAGAAGGACAGGTGTTAGCTCTTTTCTAAATGTTTGATAAAATTCGCCTGTGAAACCATCTGGTCCTGGGCTTTTTTTTTTGGAAGATTTTTTATCACAGTTTCAATTTCAGTGCTTGTGATTGATCTGTTCATATTTTCTATTTCTTCCTGGTTCAGTCTTGGCAGGTTTTGCATTTCTAGGAATTTGTCCATTTCTTCCAGGTTGTCCATTTTATTGGCATATAGTTGCTTGTAGTAATCTCTCATGATCCTTTGTATTTCTGCAGTGTCAGTTGTCACTTCTCCTTTTTCATTTCTAATTCTATTGATTTGAGCCTTCTCCCTTTTTTCCTTGATGAGTCTGGCTAACGGTTTATCAATTTTGTTTATCTTCTCCAAGAACCGGCTTTTAGTTTTATTGATCTTTGCTATTGTTTTCTTTGTTTCTATTTCATTTATTTTTGGTCTGATCTTTATGATTTCATTCCTTCTGCTAACTTTGGGGGGGTTTTGTTCCTCTTTCTCTAATTGCTTTACGTGTAAGGTTAGGTTGTTTATTTGAGATGTTTCTTGAGATAGAATTTTATTGCTATAAATTTCCCTCTTAAAACTCCTTTTGGTGCATTCCATAGGTTTTGGGTTCTTGTGTTTTCATTGTCATTTGTTTCTGTTCTTCTTTCTCTAATTGCTTTAGGTATAAGGTTAGGTTGTTTATTTGAGATGTTTCTTGTTTCTTAAGGTAGGGTTGTATTGCTATAAACTTTCCTCTTAGAACTGCTTTTGCTGCATCCCGTTGGTTTTGGGTTGTTGTGTGTTCATTGTCATTTGTTTCTAGGTATTTTTTGATTTCCTCTTTGATTTCTTCAGTGATCTCTTGGTTATTAAGTAGTGTGCTGATTAGCCTCCATTTGTTTGTATTTTTTACAGATTTTTTTCCTGTAATTGATGTCTAGTCTCATAGCGTTGTGGTCGGAAAAGATTGATATGATTTCAGTTTTCTTTAATTTACCAAGACTTGATTTGTGACCCAAGATATGATCTATCCTGGCGAATGTTCCATGAGCACTTGAGAAGAATGTGTATTCTGTTGTTTTTGGATAGAATGTCCTATGAATATCAATTAAGTACATTTTGTTTAATGTGTCATTTAAAGCTTGTTTTTCCTTATTTTCATTTTGGATGATCCGTCAATTGGTGAAAGTGGGGTGTTAAAGTCCCCTACTATGATTGTGTTACTGTCGATTTCCCCTTTTATGGCTGTTAGTATTTGCCTTATGTAGTGAGGTGCTCCTATGTTGGGTGCATAAATATTTACAATTGTTATATCTTCTTCTTGGATTGATCCCTTGATCATTACGTAGTGTCCTTTTTCTCTTATAATAGTCTTTGTTTTAAAGTCTATTTTGTCTGATATGAAAATTGCTACTCCAGCTTTGTTTTGATTTCCATTTGCATGGAATATCTTTTTCCATCCCCTCGCTTTCAGTCTGTATGTGTCCCTAGGTCTGAAGTGGGTCTCTTGTAGACAGCATATATACGGGTCTTGTTTTTGTATCCATTCAGCCAGTCTGTGTCTTTTGGTGGGAGCATTTAATCCATTTACATTTAAGGTAATTATCGATATGTATTTTCCTATTACCATTTTCTTAATTGTTTTGGGTTTTTAATTGTAGGTCTTTTCTTTCTTTTGTGTCTCCTGACTAGAGAAGTTCCTTTAGCATTTGTTGTAAAGCCGTTTTGGTGGTGCTGATTTCTCTTAGCTTTTGCTTGTCAGTAAAGCTTTTAATTTCTCCGTCAAATATGAATGACATCCTTGCTGGGTAGAGTAATCTTGGTTGTAGGTTTTTCTCCTTCATCACTTTAAATACATCCTGCTACTCCATTTTGGCTTGCAGAGTTTTTGCTGAAAGATTAGCTGTTAACCTTATGGGGATTCCCTTATGTGTTATTTGTTGTTTTTTCCTTGCTGTTTTAATATTTGTTCTTTGTATTTAATTTTTGATAGTTTGATTAATATGTGTCTTGGCGTGTTTCTCCTTGGATTTATCCTGTATGGAACTCTCTGTGCTTCCTGGACTTGATTAACTATTTCCTTTCCCGTATTAGGGAAGTTTTTAACTATAGTCTCTTCAAATATTTTCTCAGTCCCTTTCTTTTTCTCTTCTTCTTCTGGGACCCCTATAATTCGAATGTAGGTGCGTTTAATGTTGTCCCAGAGGTCTCTGAGACTGTCTTCAATTCTTTTCATTCTTTTTACTTTATTCTGCTCTGCAGTAGTAATTTCCACTATTTTATCTTCCAGGTCACTTATCCATTCTTCTGCCTCAGTTATTCTGCTATTGATCTCTTCTAGAGAATTTTTCATTTCATTTATTGTGTTGTTCATCACTGTTTGTTTGCTCTTTAGTTCTTCTATGTCCTTTTTAAATGTATTTTGTATTTTCTCCATTCTATTTCCAAGACTTTTGATCATCTTTACTATCATTATTCTGAATTCTTTTTCAGGTAGACTGCCTATTTCCTCTTCATTTGTTAGGTCTGGTGGGTTTTTGCCTTGCTCCTTCATCTGCTGTGTGTTTCTCTGTCTTCTCATTTTGCTTAACTTACTGTGTTTGGGGTCTCCTTTTCGCAGGCTGCAGGTTCGTAGTTTCCGTTGTTTTTGGTGTCTGTCCCCAGGGGCTAAGTTTGGTTTCTTTCGTTGTGTAGGCTTCCTGGTGGAGGGGACTAGTGCCTATGTTCTGGTGGATGAGGCGGGATCTTTCTCGTGGGCAGGTCCAAGTCTGGTGGTGTGTTTTGTGGTGTCTGTGGCCTTTTTATGATTTTAGGCAGCCTCTGTGCTAATGGATGGGGTTGTGTTCCTGTCTTGCTAGCTGTTTGGCATAGGGTGTCGAGCACTGTAGCTTGCTGGTCGTTGAGTGGAGCTGGGTCTTGGTGCTGAGTAGGAGATCTCTGGGAGATTTTTGCTGTTGGATATCACATGGAGGTGGGAGGTCTCTTGTGGACCAGTGTCCTGAACTTGCCTCTCCTACCTCAGTGGCACAGCCCTGATACCTGGCTGGAGCACCAAGAGCCTGTCCTCCACATGGCTCAGAATAAAAGGGAGAAAAAAAAGAAAGAAAGAAAGAAAGAAAGAAGTTAAAATAAAATAAAATTAAATAAAGTAAAATAAAATAAAGTTATTAAAATGAAAAATAAAAAATAATTAAAATTTTTTTAAGTAATTAAAAAAAAAAGTGGACAGACAGAACCCTAGGACAAACGGTAAAAGCAAAGCTATACAGACAAAATCACACGCAGAAGAATACACATACACACAAAAAGAGAAAAATGGAGAAATATATATATATATCTTTGCTCCCAAAGTCCACCTCCTCAATTTGGGATGATTCATTGTTTATTCAGGTATTCCATAGATGCAGGGTATATCAGGTTGATTGTGGAGATTTAATCCGCTGCTCCTGAGGCTGCTGGGAGAGATTTCCCTTTATCTTCTTTGTTCGCCCAGCTCCCGGGGTTCAGCTTTGGATTTGGCCCCGCCTCTGCTTATAGGTCGCCGGAGGGCGTCTGGTCTTTGCTCAGACAGGATGGGGTTAAAGGAGCAGCTGATTCGGGGGCTCTAGCTCACTCAGGCTGGGGGGGGAGGGAGGGGTACGGATGCGGGGCGAGCCTGCAGTGGCAGAGGCCAGCATGACGTTGCAGCAGCCTGAGGCGCGCCATGCATTCTCCCAGGGAAGTTGTCCCTGGATCATGGGACCCTGGCAGTGGCGGGCTGCACAGGCTCCCGGGAGGGGAGGTGTGGAGGGCAGCTCCAGACTTTTTCCCGGACTCCCTCCCGGCTAGCTGTGGTGCACTAGCCCCCTTCAGGCTGTGTTCACACAGCCAACCCCAGTCCTCTCCCTGGGATCCGACCGAAGCCCAAGCCTCAGCTCCCAGCCCCCACCCGTCCCGATGGGTGGGCAGACAAGCCTCTCGGGCTGGTGAGTGCTGGTCAGCACCGATCCTCTGTGTGGGAATCTCTCCGCTTTGCCCTCCACACCCCTGTGGCTGCGCTCTCCTCCATGGCTCTGAAGCTTCCCCCTCCGCCACCCACAGCCTCCGCCCGTGAAGGATCTTCCTAGTGTGTGGAAACCTTTCCTCCTTCACAGCTCCCTCCCACTGGTGCAGGTCCCGTCCCTATTCTTTTGTCTCTGTTTTTTTTTTTTTTTTTGCCCTACCCAGGTAGTGGGGAGTTTCTTGCCTTTTGGGAGGTCTGAGGTCTTCTGCCAGCGTTCAGTAGGTGTTCTGTAGGAGCTGTTCCACATGTGGATGTATTTCTGATGTATTTGTGGGGAGGAAGGTGATCTCCATGTCTTACTCTTCTGCCATCTTGAAGCTCCTCTCTAGTAAGAACCTGGCCTGCGGTCCCAAGGACTGTCGCAGCTTCAGCTGGTGGAGCTCCTCCAGAGCCGGCAGCCTCAGTGAGGCCGCCCTCCCCTTGGGCTCCAGGGAAGTTCAGTGATGGGGGAGGGAAGAAACCCCGAGCCAGGAGTTCCAGCTCTGTGGAAACCTCTAGTGTATTTTTCATTGCAGTTATTGTATTGTTCATCTCTGTTCTTTAAACCTTCTAGCTCTTTGTTAAACATTTCTTGTATCTTCTCGGTCTATGCCTCCATTCTTTTTCTGAGATCTTGGGTCATTTTTACTGTCATTTCCTCGAATTCTTTTTCGGGTAGATTGCCTATCTCCACTTCACTTAGTTGTTCTACTGGGTTTTTAACTTGTTGCTTCATCTGGAATTTATTTCTCTGCTGACTCATTTTGTTTAACTTTCTGTGGTTGTGGTCTCCTTTCTGCAGGCTGCAAGATCGTAGTTCCTCTTGCTTCTGGTGTCTGCCCCCTGGCAGGTGAAGTTGGTCCAGGTGTTTGTGCAGGCTTCCTGGTTGGAGGGACTCATGGCTGCCCACTGGTGGGTGGAGCCAGGTCCTGTCCCTCTGATTGGTCAGCTATGTCAAGGGGTGTGTTTAGTGGTGGCAGTGAGCTCAGGATGACTTTAGGCAGCCTGTCAGCTGACGGGTAGGGGTGTGTTCCCCACCCAACTCCCTTCTGCTCATTGTTTGGACTGAGGCATCCCAACAATGGAGCCTTCAGGCTGTTGGGTGGGGCTATGTCTTGGTGCCAATGTGGCAACCTCTGGGAGAGCTCATGCCAATCAGTATTCCCTGGGCCCTCTGCCACTGATGTCCTTGCCCCCACAGTGAGCAACAGCCAACCCCTGCCTCCCCAGGAGACTCTCCAAGACCCACAGGTAGGTCTAGCCCAGGCTCCTATGGAGTCACTGCTTTGCCCTGGGTTCCAGTGCACGTGAAGGCCGGTGTGCACCCTCCAAGAATGGCATCTCTCTTTCCCGCAGTCCTGTGGAACTTCTGTACTCAAGCACTCCTGGCCTTCAAAGCCAAATACTCTGAGGGCTCCTCTTAATGCTGGATCCCCAGGCTGGGGAGCCTGACGTGTGGCTCAGAATTCTCACTCCTGTGGCAGAACCTCTGTGATATAGTTATTTTCAAGTTTGTGGGTCACCCACCTGGCGGGTATGGGATTTGATTATATCATGATAGCACCCCTCCTACTCTCTTATTATGGTTTCTTCTTTGTCTATCAATGTAAAATATCTTTTTGGTAGGTTCCAGTCTTTTTTGTTGATGGTTGTTCAGCAGTTAGTTGTGATTTTGGTGTTTTCATGAGAGGAGGTGTGCTGAAGTCCTTCTATTCTGCCATCTTGTCTGGAATCGAAGGGCTGATTTTAGTTTGGATACTTGCTGCCTCTTTCCTCAGCATGTGCTGGCTGTTATTCTCTTGATATGGGGTGTGTAGTTGCTGCTTCCCATGCATGCTCCTGGAATGGGGGGACAGCAGTCAGTGTCCTCCCACAAGGCTTCCAGTGGCGGCAGCAGCCCCTGCATCCTCAGGACAATGGGGCCAGCGCTTGGTGCCTGCTCGTGGGTCCCCTAGCTGTGGTGATGTCCCGCACACTCCTGGGTCAGCAGGGAGAGTAATTGACCCCTGCTTGCTGCCTGTGCACACTCCCCAGATGGTGGGGCACCAACTGGCGCCTGCTCCTGGGTCTCCTACCGGTGGTGGCAGTCCACACACTCCTGGGATAGCAGGGACAGTACTTGGCACCCACTCGCATGTCTCCTAGCTACGGTGGCAACCTGTGCACCCCTGGGACAGTGCTTGGTGCCTGCTCATGGGTCCTCTACCTGTGGCAGTGGCCCACAAACACCCAGGAAAGCAGGGGCAGCACTTGGTGTCTGCTCACAGGTCCCGCAGCAGTAGCAGCAGCCTGCGCCCTCCTGGAACAGCAGGTGCAGCGATTGGAGCCCGCTCATGGGTCTCTCAGCAGCGGTGGCCCGTGCCCGCCTCTAGAGCTCACGTATGTGGTGTCCTGTTGCCTGAGAGTGCATGCAGGGAAAGAAGCTCTTATGGCGGTCCCGCCCCTCTCCTTGTGTGCCCCCCAACAATGGCGCCTTGCCTCTCTGTCGGGCCCAGGCTTCTTTCTTGTGCATCCTCAGTTGCCACACTCTAGCCTGATCATGTTGTCTACACGCAGCCAACCTTGGTCCTTTCCCTGGGTCTGACCTCTGAAGCCTAAGCTTCAGCACCCAGCCCCTGCCCACACCAGCAGATGGGCATCTCAGGCTGAGGAGTGCAGGGTGGTGGTACCGACTGTCTTGCAGGTCACTCTCCATTTTGCCTCCTGCACACTAGTTGCTGCATTCTCCTCTTAGGCTCCAGTGCCCCCTCCATCCAGGCTGATCTCCCTGCCGGTGAGGGGACTTCCCAGGGTGCAGGAACCTTTCCTCCACGGCTCCCTCCCTAGAGTGCAGGTCCTGTCCCGATTCCTTACTCTCTTTTTTCTTTTTCTTTTTGTCCTACCCAGTTACATGGAGGTTTTCTTGCTCTTTCAGAAGTCTGAACATCAGTAGATGTTCTTTGCAAATCATTCCCCTTGTAGATGTAGTTTTGATGTATTTGTAGGAGGAGATGGGCTCCACATCCTGCTCCCTTGCCATCTTGATTCCTCTTTTGCTAATATTTTCATTAGGGTTTTTGTATCCATTTTCATGAGAGAGATTGAATTCTACATTTTCTTTCTTTCTCTTTATTTCTTTCATTATTCATGTCTGATTTTGAAAGCAAGGTAATGCCAACTTCATTAAATAAGTTGGAGTGTATTCCTTTTCTCTCTCTTTTCTGGAAGAGATTCTATGAGATTAAATTACCTTTTTCCTTAAATTGGAAACACAGGAATTTAGGGCTAGACATCTGGCTACTTCTGCCATGACACTCTATGTTACTGCTGTCTGATAGAACTTCCTGTGATGCTAGAAATTTTCTATATCTTCCCTGCCCTGTAAAGGTATATAGGTAGACCTATAATTTTTCCCTGAAAAACTGAATTTTCAAAATTTTACTTACTTTTAATCTACAAGAGTCACATATGGCTAGGCACTACCACACTGAACAACACTGCCCTATATAAACTCTTGGTGATTGCCTGGGTCCTCTTCCTGCTTCTGTCTCCCAACACTTCCCAGTGTATGATGTACCCTTGGTATTTCTCTCACCTTTCTGCACTGAACTCTCCCTTGTGGGTCTTGAGTTGCATGCTGTTTTGTTTTGTTTTCCCTGTGGCTGGCTCTACCATGTCTAGTTTCTTGATTACTCTTTTCTTTTTTTTCCAGCAATTTCTCATAGTCTCTTATCTACCAAGAATTTCCCTTCTAGTTTTTTGCGCTACTGGTACTTACTTATTTATTTTTAAATACCTGCTTTTTTCCTGTCTTTGGATATGTTTTAAGTGGAAAATTCCAGAAGGGGCTTTAGTGTATGTTCTTATATAGTTTTCCAGGTGGGGCAAGTTAAATTTCAGAAAATGAAGGCACTTAAAGTCACATGGTAAATTAATGTTAGAATCAGGGCATTACTTAAAACACCTAGTCTCCTATTTACCAGCCTAGTGCTCCTCCAATAACATACTTGCTTCCAAAAGGAAATCAAGTTACATTTTGAATCTCTTTTTAGCCTATCATTTTTTTCCGTTAAAAAATTTTTTCCTTCCAATTTTATTGAGATATAACTGACATACATACTGTATAAATTTAAGGTGTACAGCATAATGATTTGACTCCTATACATCATGAAATGATTATTACACATTTAGTGAACATCCATAATCTCATATAGACACAAAATTAAATAGAAAAAAATTTTTCCTCTGATGAACACACTTAGGACTTACAATCTTAACAACATTCATATATAACATAGAACAGTGTTAATTATATTTATCATGTTGTATATTACATCCCTAGTACTTATTTATCTTTTAACTGGAACTTTGTACCTTTTGACTGCCTTCATCCAATTTTCCCTCTCCTGACCCCTAACTCTGATAAGCACAAATCTGATCTCATTTTCTATGAGTTTTTCTGTTTGTTTATGTGTTGTTTGAAGTGTAATTGACCTACAAAACTGTGTTAGTTCTTGTTACACAACATAGTGATTTTTCTATACATTTCAAAATGATTACTATGATAAGTCTAGTTACCATCTGTCACGATACAAAGATATTACATAATTATTGACTATATTCCCCATACTATACATTTCATAACCATGACTCATTCATTTTGCAACTGGAAGTTTGTACCTCTTAATCTCTCTCAACTATTTCTCACCTCCCCCACACCACCTTTCCATCTGTCAATTGCTTCTTTATTCTCTTGTTATCTATGACTCTGTTTCTGTTATGGTTGTTTATTTATTTTGTTTTTTAGATTCGACCTATAAGTAAAATCATACAATATTTGCATTTCTCTGAGTTATTTCACTCTAGGTTTATCCATGTTGTCACAATGGCAAAATTTCATTCTTTTTATGGCTAAGTAATATTCCATTATATATTTAAAATACATATATATATCAATACATATATATGTATATATACACACATACATACATATGCACAGGTACCACATTTTTATCCATTCATCTGTTGATGGGCATTTAGGTTGCTTCCATATCTTGGCTATTGTAAACATTGCTACAATGAACATAGGTGTGCATATATTTATTTTTAGTGTTTATATTTTTTAACTTTTAATTTTTATTTTACATTGGGGTATAGTTGATATACAATGTTCTGTTAGTTTCAGGTGTGCAGCAAAATGGTTCAGTTATACATATATCCATTCTTTTTCAGATTTTCTTCTATATAATTTATTACAGAATACTGAGGACAGTTCACTGTGTTATACAGTAGGTCCTTGTTGATTATCTATTTTATATATAGTGGTATGTGTATGTTAATCCCAAATTCCTTATCCCTCCTCCCCACCATTCCCCTTTCATAACCATAAGTCTGTTTTCAAAGTCTGTGAGTCTGTTTCTGTTTGGTAAATAAGTTCTTTAGTATCATCTCTTTAGATTCCACATATAAGTGATATCATGATATTTGTCTTTCTCTGTCTGACTTACTTCACTTAGTATGATAATTTCTAGGTCCATCCATGTTGCTGCAAGTGGCATTATTTCATTCTGTATTATGGCTGAGTAATATTCCATGGTATATATGTACCATATTTTTTTATCCATTCCTCTGTTGATGGACATTTAGGTTACTTCCATGTCTTGCCTATTGTAAATAGTGCTTCAATGAACATTGGGGTGCATGTATCTTTTCTTTGGGTATATGCCCAGGAGTGGGATTGCTGGATCATATGGTAATTATATTCTTAGTTTTTTTAAGGAACCTACACACTGTTCTCTATAATGGTTGTACCAATACATTCCCACCAACAGTGTAGGAGGGTTCCCTTTTCTCCACACCATCTCCAGCATTTGTTGTTTGTAGATATTTTGTTGATGGCCGTTAAGACCAGTGTGAGGGGATACCTCATAGTAGTTTTGATTTGCATTTCTCTAATAATTAGTAATGTTGAGCATCTTTTCATGTGCTTTATGGCCATCTCTATGTTTTCTTTGTAGAAATGTCTATTAATATCTTCCACCCATTTTTTGATTGGGTTGTTGGGGATTTTTGTTATTGAGCTGCATAAGCTATTTGTATATTTTGGAGATTAATTTCCTGTAGGTCGCTTCATTTGCAAATATTTTCTCCCATTCTGTGGGTTGTCTTTTTGTTTATGGGTTCCATTGCTGTGCAAAAGCTTTTAAGTTTCATTAGGTCTCATTTGTTTGTTTTTATTTTCATTACTCTAGGAGGCGGATCAAAAAAGATCTTGCTATGATTTATGTCAGTGTTTTGCCGATGTTTTCCTCTAAGAGATTTATAGTATTAGCCATACATTTAGGTCTTTAATCAATTTTGAGTTTATTTTTGTGTATGATATTAGGGATTGTTCTAATTTCATTCCTCAGCACCGTTTATTGAAGAGACTGTCTTTTCTCCATTGTATATTCTTGCCTCCTTTGTCAAAGATTAATTGACTATAGGTGCATGAGTTTGTCTCTGCACTTTCTATCCTGTTCCATTGATCTATATTTCTGTTTTTGTGCCAGCACCACACTGTTTTGATTACTGTAGTAATAGTAATCTATTGTAATAGTAATAGTAATCTATTTGTAGTATAGTCTGAAGTCAGGGAGCCTGATTCCTCCATCTCTGTTTTTCTTTGTCAGTATTGCTTTGGCCATTTGGGGTATTTTGTGTTTCCATACAAATTGTAAAAATTTTGTTCTAATTCTGAAAATGCCATTGGTAATTTGATAGGGATTGCATTCAATCTATAGATTGCTTTAGGTAGTATAGTCATTTTCACAATATTGATTCTTCCAGTCGAAGAACATGGTATATCTCTCCATTTGTTTGTGTCATCTTTGATATCTTTCATCAGTGTCTTATAGTTTTCAGAGTATAGGTCTTTTGCCTCCTTAGGTAGGTTTATTCCTAGGTATTTGATTCTTTTTGATGTGATTGTAAATGTGATTGTTTCCTTAATTTCTCTTTTTGATCTTTCATTGTTAGTGTATAGGAATGCAAGAGATTTCTGGGTGCTAATTTTGTATCCTGCAAATTTACTGACCTCATTCATGAGCTCTAGTAGTTTTCTGGTAGCATCTTTATGATTTTTTTATGTATAGTATCATGTCATCTGCAAACGGTGACAGTTTTACTTCTTCTTTTCTGATTTGGATTCCTTTACTTCTTTTTCTTCTTTGATTGCCATGGCTAGGACTTCCAAAACTATGTTGAAAAAAGTGGCAAGAGTGGACATCCTTGTCTTATTCCTGATCTTTGAGGAAATGCTGTTTTTCACCTTTGAGAATGATGTTTGCTGTGGGTTTGTCATGTATGGCCTTTATTATGTTGAGGTAGGTTCCCTCTATGCCCCCTTTCTGGAGAGTTTTTATCATAAATGGATGTTGATTTTTGTCGAAAGCTTTTTCTGCACCTATTGAGATGATCATATGGTTTTTATCTTTCAGTTTGTTAATGTGGTGTATCACAGTGACTGATTTGCATATATTGAAGAATCCTTGCATAGCTGAGGTAAATTCCACTTGATCATGGTGTATGATCCCTTTAATATATTGTTGGATTCAGTATGCTAAGATTTTGTTGATGATTTTTGCATCTATGTTCATGAGTGATATTGGCCTGTAATTTTCTTTTTTTGTGGTATCTTTGTCTGGTCTTGGTATCAGGGTGATGGTGGCTTGGTAGAATGAGCTTGAGGGTGTTCCTTCCACTGCAATTTTTGGGAAGAGTTTCAGAAGTATAGGTTTAACTCTTCTCTAAATGTTTGACAGAATTCACCTGTGCAGCCACTGGTCCTTAACTTTTGTTAGAATTTTTAAAATCACAGTTTTAATTTCAGTACTTGTGATTGGTCTGTTCATGTATTCTGTTTCTTTCTGGTTTGGTCTTGGAAGGTTGTGCCTTTCTAAGAATTTGTCCATTTCTTCTAGGTTTCCCATTTTTTTGGCATATAGCTTCTTGTAGTAATCTTTTATGATCCTTTGTATTTCTGTGGTGTCAGTTGTAACTTCTCCTTTTTCATCTCTAATTTTTATTGATTTGAGTCCTCTCCCTTTTTTTCTTGATGACTGGCTAAAGATTTATCCTTTTTTTTTAATCTTCTCAAAGAACCAGCTTTTAGTTTCCGTGATCTTTTCTGTTGTTTTCTTCATCTCTATTTCATTTATTTCTCCTCTGATCTTTATGATTTCTTTCCTTCTATTAACTTTGAGTTTTGTTTGTTCTTCTCTCTCTAGTTGCTTTAGGTGTAAGGTTAGGTTGTTTATTTGAGATTTTTCTTGTTTCCTGAGATAAGATTGTATTGCTATAAACTTCCCTTTTAGAACTGCTTTTGCTGTATCCCATATGTTTTGGATTGTTGTGTTTTCATTGTCATTTGCCTCTAGGTATTTTTTGATTTCCTCTTCGATTTCTTCAGTGATCCATTAGTTGTTCAGTAACATATTGTTTAGCCTCCCCTCCACATGTGTGTGTTTTTTACAGTTTTTTTTTTCCTGTAACTTGATTTCTAATCTCACAGCATTGTGTTTGGAAAAGATGTTTGATATGATTTCAATTTTCTTAAGTTTACCAAGACTTGATTTGTGACCCAAGATGTGATCTATCCTGGAGAATGTTCAAGGTGTCCTTGAGAAGAAAGTGTATTCTGCTGCTTTGGGGTGGAATGTCCTATGAATTTCAATTAAGTCCATCTGGTCTAATGTGTCATTTAAGGCTTGTGTTTCCTTATTGATTTTCTATCTGGGTGATGTGTCCATTGGTGTCAATGGGGTGTTAATGCCCCCCATAATTATTGTGTTACTGTCAATTTCTACTGTTATGGCTCTTAGCATTTGCCTTATATATTGAGGTGCTCCTATGCTGGGTGCATATATATTTACAATTGTTATATTTTCTTGTTGGATTGATCCCTTGATCATTGTGTCATGTCCTTCATTGTCTCTTATAACAGTGCTTATTTTAAAGTCTATTTTGTCTGATATGATTACTGCTACTCCAGCTTTCCTTTGATTTCCTTTTGAATGGAATACCTTTTTCCATCCTCTCATTTTCAGTCTGTGTGTTTCCCTAGATCTGAAGTAGGTCTTTTGTAGACAGCATATATACGGGTCTAATTTTTGTATCCAGTCAGTTTATGTCTTTTGGAGCATTTAATTCATTTACATTTAAGGTAATTATGCTTATGTACTTATTGCCATTTTCTTAATTGTTAAAGTGTGTTTGTGTAGGTCTTTTTTCTTCCCTTGCTCTATTCTCTTATGATTTGATGACTATCTTTAGAGTTTGTTTGGATTGCTTTTTCACTTTTGTGTGTGTATCTATTGTAGACTTTTGATTGATGGGAACCTCAGTTCTCATGAGGTTTTGATATAGCAGTCTATATGTATACAAGATTGATTTAAGTTGCTGGTCCCCTAATTTCCAATGTATTTCCAGTATCCTGTATTTATACTCTCCACTTCTCATGATTGCTGGTTTTGATATCATATTTGTGTGTGGATGATTTTCTACCTTCACTGTATATTTACCTTTACCAATGAGCTTTCCCATTTATAGTTTTCTTGTTTCTAGCTGTGGCCTATTCTTTTCCCTCTAGAGAAGTTCCTTTAGCATTTGTTGTAAAGCTGGTTGGGTGGTGCTGAATTCTCTTAGCTTTTGCTTGTGTGTAAAGCTTTTGATTTGTCTGTGGAATCTCAACGAGACCCTTGCTGGCTAGAGTATTCTTGTAGACTTTTCCCTTTCATCATTTTAAATATATTTTACCTCTCCTTCAGGCCTGCAGAGTTTCTGCTGAAAAATCAGCTGATAACTTTATGGGGATTCCCTTCTATGTTATTTGTTGCTTTCCCCTCATTGATTTCATGTTTTCTCTTTGTTTTTAATTTTTTCTGTTTGATTAATGTGTGTCTCAGTGTGTTCCTCCTTGGGTTCATCCTGTATAGGATTCTTTGCACTTCCTGGACTTGAGTGTTTCCTTTCTCATGTTAGGGAAGTTTTTGGCTATAATATCTTCAAATATTTTCCTAGGCCCTTTTTTTTTTCTCTTCTCCTTCTGGGACCCCTATAATGCAAATGTTGGTGTTTTTAACGTTGTCCCAGAAGTCTCTGAGACTGTCCTCATTTCTTTTCATTCTTTTTTCTTTATTCTTTTCTGTGGCAGTGATTTCCACCACTCTGTCTTCCAGCTCACTTATTTGTTCTTCTGCCTCATTTATTCTGCTATTGATTCCTTTAGTATGTTTTTCATTTTAGGTATTGTATTGGCCATCTCTGTTTGTTTGTTCTTTACGTCTTGTAGCTCCTTGGTAAATATTTCTTGTATCTTCTAGATCTGTGCCTTCATTTTTTCCTGAGATTTTGGATCCTCTTTATTATCATTACTCTGAATTCTTTTCAGGTAGATCACCTATCTTCCCTTCATGTAATTGTTCTTCTGGGTTTTTATCTTCTTCCTTCGTTTGCAACATATTTTTCTTTTTGAAGTGTATTTTTCTATCATCTCATTTTGTCTAACTTTCTGTGTTTATGTTCTCCTTTCTATGGGCTCCAGGGTCGTAGTTCCTGTTGCTTCTGGTGTCTGCCCCCTGGTGGGTGAAGTTCGTCCAGGAGTTTGTGCAGGCTTCCTGTGGGAGGGACAGATGCCTGTTCTCTTCTGGGTAGATCTAGGTCTTGTCCCTCTGATGGGCAGGGCGGTATCCAGGAGTGTGTTTCAAGGTTGCTGTGAGCTCAGTATGACTTTAGACAACCTGTCTGCTGATGGTTGGGGCTGTGTTCTTGTCTTGCTGTCTCTTTGGCTTGAGGCTTTCCAGGAACCTGGAACTTGTAGGTTGTTGGGTGGGGCTGGGTCTTGGTGCTGAAATAGGAACCTCCAGGAAAGCTCTTGCCAATCTATATTTTCTGCGGCCTCTGCCACCTGTGTCCTTGCCCCCACAGTGAGCTACAGCCAACCCCCACCTCCCAGGAGACCCTCTCTGACCCCTCGTCAGGTCTAGCCCTAGTTCCTATGGAGGTATTGCTTT
>NC_041233.1:44232236-44274449 GCF_002837175.3 Physeter macrocephalus
TTTGTCATGTATGGCCTTTATTATGTTGAGGTAGGTTCCCTCTATGCCCCCTTTCTGGAGAGTTTTTATCATAAATGGATGTTGATTTTTGTCGAAAGCTTTTTCTGCACCTATTGAGATGATCATATGGTTTTTATCTTTCAGTTTGTTAATGTGGTGTATCACAGTGACTGATTTGCATATATTGAAGAATCCTTGCATAGCTGAGGTAAATTCCACTTGATCATGGTGTATGATCCCTTTAATATATTGTTGGATTCAGTATGCTAAGATTTTGTTGATGATTTTTGCATCTATGTTCATGAGTGATATTGGCCTGTAATTTTCTTTTTTTGTGGTATCTTTGTCTGGTCTTGGTATCAGGGTGATGGTGGCTTGGTAGAATGAGCTTGAGGGTGTTCCTTCCACTGCAATTTTTGGGAAGAGTTTCAGAAGTATAGGTTTAACTCTTCTCTAAATGTTTGACAGAATTCACCTGTGCAGCCACTGGTCCTTAACTTTTGTTAGAATTTTTAAAATCACAGTTTTAATTTCAGTACTTGTGATTGGTCTGTTCATGTATTCTGTTTCTTTCTGGTTTGGTCTTGGAAGGTTGTGCCTTTCTAAGAATTTGTCCATTTCTTCTAGGTTTCCCATTTTTTTGGCATATAGCTTCTTGTAGTAATCTTTTATGATCCTTTGTATTTCTGTGGTGTCAGTTGTAACTTCTCCTTTTTCATCTCTAATTTTTATTGATTTGAGTCCTCTCCCTTTTTTTCTTGATGACTGGCTAAAGATTTATCCTTTTTTTTTAATCTTCTCAAAGAACCAGCTTTTAGTTTCCGTGATCTTTTCTGTTGTTTTCTTCATCTCTATTTCATTTATTTCTCCTCTGATCTTTATGATTTCTTTCCTTCTATTAACTTTGAGTTTTGTTTGTTCTTCTCTCTCTAGTTGCTTTAGGTGTAAGGTTAGGTTGTTTATTTGAGATTTTTCTTGTTTCCTGAGATAAGATTGTATTGCTATAAACTTCCCTTTTAGAACTGCTTTTGCTGTATCCCATATGTTTTGGATTGTTGTGTTTTCATTGTCATTTGCCTCTAGGTATTTTTTGATTTCCTCTTCGATTTCTTCAGTGATCCATTAGTTGTTCAGTAACATATTGTTTAGCCTCCCCTCCACATGTGTGTGTTTTTTACAGTTTTTTTTTTCCTGTAACTTGATTTCTAATCTCACAGCATTGTGTTTGGAAAAGATGTTTGATATGATTTCAATTTTCTTAAGTTTACCAAGACTTGATTTGTGACCCAAGATGTGATCTATCCTGGAGAATGTTCAAGGTGTCCTTGAGAAGAAAGTGTATTCTGCTGCTTTGGGGTGGAATGTCCTATGAATTTCAATTAAGTCCATCTGGTCTAATGTGTCATTTAAGGCTTGTGTTTCCTTATTGATTTTCTATCTGGGTGATGTGTCCATTGGTGTCAATGGGGTGTTAATGCCCCCCATAATTATTGTGTTACTGTCAATTTCTACTGTTATGGCTCTTAGCATTTGCCTTATATATTGAGGTGCTCCTATGCTGGGTGCATATATATTTACAATTGTTATATTTTCTTGTTGGATTGATCCCTTGATCATTGTGTCATGTCCTTCATTGTCTCTTATAACAGTGCTTATTTTAAAGTCTATTTTGTCTGATATGATTACTGCTACTCCAGCTTTCCTTTGATTTCCTTTTGAATGGAATACCTTTTTCCATCCTCTCATTTTCAGTCTGTGTGTTTCCCTAGATCTGAAGTAGGTCTTTTGTAGACAGCATATATACGGGTCTAATTTTTGTATCCAGTCAGTTTATATCTTTTGGAGCATTTAATTCATTTACATTTAAGGTAATTATGCGTATGTACTTATTGCCATTTTCTTAATTGTTAAAGTGTGTTTGTGTAGGTCTTTTTTCTTCCCTTGCTCTATTCTCTTATGATTTGATGACTATCTTTAGAGTTTGTTTGGATTGCTTTTTCACTTTTGTGTGTGTATCTATTGTAGACTTTTGATTGATGGGAACCTCAGTTCTCATGAGGTTTTGATATAGCAGTCTATATGTATACAAGATTGATTTAAGTTGCTGGTCCCCTAATTTCCAATGTATTTCCAGTATCCTGTATTTATACTCTCCACTTCTCATGATTGCTGGTTTTGATATCATATTTGTGTGTGGATGATTTTCTACCTTCACTGTATATTTACCTTTACCAATGAGCTTTCCCATTTATAGTTTTCTTGTTTCTAGCTGTGGCCTATTCTTTTCCCTCTAGAGAAGTTCCTTTAGCATTTGTTGTAAAGCTGGTTGGGTGGTGCTGAATTCTCTTAGCTTTTGCTTGTGTGTAAAGCTTTTGATTTGTCTGTGGAATCTCAACGAGACCCTTGCTGGCTAGAGTATTCTTGTAGACTTTTCCCTTTCATCATTTTAAATATATTTTACCTCTCCTTCAGGCCTGCAGAGTTTCTGCTGAAAAATCAGCTGATAACTTTATGGGGATTCCCTTCTATGTTATTTGTTGCTTTCTCCTCATTGATTTCATGTTTTCTCTTTGTTTTTAATTTTTTCTGTTTGATTAATGTGTGTCTCAGTGTGTTCCTCCTTGGGTTCATCCTGTATAGGATTCTTTGCACTTCCTGGACTTGAGTGTTTCCTTTCTCATGTTAGGGAAGTTTTTGGCTATAATATCTTCAAATATTTTCCTAGGCCCTTTTTTTTTTCTCTTCTCCTTCTGGGACCCCTATAATGCAAATGTTGGTGTTTTTAACGTTGTCCCAGAAGTCTCTGAGACTGTCCTCATTTCTTTTCATTCTTTTTTCTTTATTCTTTTCTGTGGCAGTGATTTCCACCACTCTGTCTTCCAGCTCACTTATTTGTTCTTCTGCCTCATTTATTCTGCTATTGATTCCTTTAGTATGTTTTTCATTTTAGGTATTGTATTGGCCATCTCTGTTTGTTTGTTCTTTACGTCTTGTAGCTCCTTGGTAAATATTTCTTGTATCTTCTAGATCTGTGCCTTCATTTTTTCCTGAGATTTTGGATCATCTTTATTATCATTACTCTGAATTCTTTTCAGGTAGATCACCTATCTTCCCTTCATGTAATTGTTCTTCTGGGTTTTTATCTTCTTCCTTCGTTTGCAACATATTTTTCTTTTTGAAGTGTATTTTTCTATCATCTCATTTTGTCTAACTTTCTGTGTTTATGTTCTCCTTTCTATGGGCTCCAGGGTCGTAGTTCCTGTTGCTTCTGGTGTCTGCCCCCTGGTGGGTGAAGTTCGTCCAGGAGTTTGTGCAGGCTTCCTGTGGGAGGGACAGATGCCTGTTCTCTTCTGGGTAGATCTAGGTCTTGTCCCTCTGATGGGCAGGGCGGTATCCAGGAGTGTGTTTCAAGGTTGCTGTGAGCTCAGTATGACTTTAGACAACCTGTCTGCTGATGGTTGGGGCTGTGTTCTTGTCTTGCTGTCTCTTTGGCTTGAGGCTTTCCAGGAACCTGGAACTTGTAGGTTGTTGGGTGGGGCTGGGTCTTGGTGCTGAAATAGGAACCTCCAGGAAAGCTCTTGCCAATCTATATTTTCTGCGGCCTCTGCCACCTGTGTCCTTGCCCCCACAGTGAGCTACAGCCAACCCCCACCTCCCAGGAGACCCTCTCTGACCCCTCGTCAGGTCTAGCCCTAGTTCCTATGGAGGTATTGCTTTGTGCTGGGTCCCAACCCACGTAAGGTCTTGTGTGCACTGAGAAATGGTCTTTTTTTTTTTTTTAAATTATTTGTTTATTGGCTGCATTTGGGTCTTTGTTGCTACATGCAGGCTTTCTCTAGTTGCAGCTAGTGGGAGCTACTCTTCATTGCGGTGCTTGGGCTTCTCACTGCGGTGGCTTCTCTTATTGCAGAGCACAGGCTCCAGGCGCATGGGCTTCAGTAGTTGTGGTGCATGGGCTTTGTTGCTCCATGGCATGTGGGATCTTCCCAGACCAGGGCTCAAACCTGTGTCCCCTGAAATGGCAGGCAGATTCTTAACCACTGCATGACCAGGGAAGTCCTGAGAAATGGTCTTTTGTAGGAGAGGTGCTATTTGTTCCACCAGCTCACTCTCTTCTGTTCACCAGAGCTGTATGCTCATGGGGTGCCCCCTATGTGGGTTGTATTGGCCCTTCTGTTGCAGAGGGCTGATTACTGTGGGTAGTCTGGTAGGTGTGGCTGGCCCCCAGTCCCATTGGTTTCCAGGTCCTGCCTTGTTCAAAGGTTTCTGGCTGCTGGTGGATGGCACTGGGTTACAGGATGGCTGGTTGTGAGGCTGAAGGTCCTGTATCTACTGTTGGCCTATTGGTGGATGGGGTCAGGACCCAGGTAGTTCTGGAGCTGGCTTTGGCCTGCTGGTGGGTGGTTCTGGTTCCTGACACAGTTGCAGGGTCTGTGGTGTCCCAAAGCAGGTGTTGACCTGCTCTTGAGTGAAGCTAGAACCTGGGGTGGCTGGCTGAGGGGCCCATGATGTTTTGGAGCTGGTGTCAGCCTGCTGTTGGATGGGGCCAGGACCCACAGTGTTCTGGCTGGTGTTGGTCTGCTGGTAGGTGAGGCAGGTCCTGGGGTTAGTGCTAGCCCACTGGTGGGTGGAGCCATGTCCTGGGGTCTCTGGCTGTGGGGCCTGGGGGTCCCAGAGCTGATGTTGGCCTGCTGGTGGCCAGAGCAGGGCCCAGAGAGTCCTGGAGCTACTGCTGGCCCATTGGTGAGAAGTACCATGTCCTGGCTGCAGGTCCCTGTGAGTTCCAGAGTTGGTTTTGGCCCACTGGTGGGTGGGGTTGTGTCTCTATAGGTGGCTGAAGGACCAGAGGGTCCCAGGGCTAGTGCCAATGGATAGGGCCAGGTTCTGGTCCTAACAAGTTAGAGGGAGGATTCCAAAGTGGCACCTGCCAGCACCAGTGTCCTAGTGGTAATATGAGCTCCCCAAAATGGCTGCCACATCTGGGTCCCCAGCATGAGCTCCAGTTGCCTCCTTCCTCTCCGAGGGACTGTCCAAGATCAGCAGGTGGGGCTGACCCAGGCTTCTTTCAAATTACTGCTTCTACCCTGGGTCTCTCAAAACATGTGAGATTTTGTGTGTTCCTTTTTTAGAGTGGAATCTCTATTTCCTATAGCTCTCTGGCCTTCTTAAATGTAAGCTCCACTGTCCTTCAAAGCCAAATATTCTAGAGGCAAATCGTCCCAGAGCCAGACCCCTGGGCTGGTGAGCCCAGTGTGGATATGGGACCCATGCGCCTTAGGGAGAACCTCTACAATTGTAGTAATCATTCTGTTTGTGGGTCGCCCTGCCAGGGGAATGGGTCTTGACTATACCATGTCTCCACCCTTCCTACCCATCTCCTTGTGGATCCTTCTTTATATCTTTAGTCACAGAATATCTTTTCTGTCAGTCTTCAGGTCTTTCTCTTCAACAGTTGCTCTGTAAATAGTTGTAATTTTGATGTGTCCATGAAGGAGGTGAGCTCAGGGTCTTCCTAATTTACCATCTTGGCTTTCTCTTGCGGTGTATAATTTTTAAGTCAAAAAGAAATCACCTTTCCATAGTACAAATAAACAACTCTTAAATTGTCTTTGGGCAAACCTAATCTTTCACATATCAATTTTTTTGAAGTGAAGTATGCCCAAATTTGTGATAACCTTACCTCCAAAGAGTCCTTCTATTACCCCAGTAACATTACTGCTTTTCTAGCTGTTTCCCAGTGGTCTCAAGATGACACAGTCTCCATTATGTCTCCCAGCCAAAAAAGAAAGAAGAAATAAAAAAAAATTCTTAGACTTTCGCAGAGTCCTTCTCCAGTCATTCAAACAATGTTTCTTTATATCTAGAATTTGAATCAGTGCATATAAACCAAGAAAGCACTTATAACTCAGAGAAAGTTTTCTGAAGGTAGTTAATGCCTGTGCTGAGATCAGAACAACTTGAGTTGGTGATTGGAAAGTGGAAAGTTAGAAGGGAACGCAAAGTTCTGTATACGACTGGAAGTGGTTGCAAAAGCCTGGAAGCCCAGCAAGTGGTTCGGAGCATGTGGAGGTAAGCTCATTCGTGGGTTTGACTGCATCCTTAGGGCATCCAGGAGCCATTGGAGGGAGCTAGGAATGCCAAGAAAAGATTAGAATTTTTTAAAAAATAAACTGGACCTCAATAAGAATAGGTTGGAGGCAGATAAGGACTAGAGGCATGGAGATTTTAAAGTATATATTAAATGGAAGTTATTTATAACACAGGAGAAAGTTAATTTTAAACATGAGGAAAAAGGGCAAAGTAGTAATGCTCCTTTGAACTCAGACACAGAGAACAAGAAGCAGTATGAAGCTCAAAAGTTTTAGTATATCATATACTTTTATTTTGTTATATGTTTCAACTCTTTTTAAAGTAAATTTAATTTAGGTAAAAGATGCAAACATACAATTTCATGAGTGTTCACAAAGTAAACACACCTGTGTCTCTAGACAGATCAAGAAATTAAATGACCAGCACCCTAGGAGAGCCCCTCTTCTTCCCTCCCAGTCTACACTTCTCCCCACAATTAATTATTAACTTTGATCCATATGGATATTTTAAATTAATTTTTCTCCTAAGAAATGAGCTACCACATACCTAGAAACTTGCACATGAAAAGAACCTCAAATCTAATCTAGTTCAGTGATTTTTTCAGACATTAAAAATAAACAATAGAATATTTTCCTCAAAATTAAATGTTACATACATCCCCAGTTTGTGAAACATATCAGAATTTCTATGATTGAATCAGAATTAGAAATCTGGAGCCTGTGGAGCCTACTCACTGCACATATTCAGTGGATGCATAAACAACACAGATTTGAACTTCGTGGGTCCACTTATACGCAATTTTTTTTCCACTAAATACATACTACAGTGCTACACACTCCACAGTTGGTTGTATCCGAGGATGCAGAACTGCAGATACAGAGGGCTGGCTGTCAAGTTCTACACTGATTTTATACTTCACAGAGGGTTGTGCTCCTAACCCCCCTGTATTGTTCAAGGGTCACCAGTATTTCTCTACCTATTCCATTCTGGTGGACTTTGAGATATCACTTCCATATCCCGAGGCTCTATGGAAAACTCAATTTGAAAAATCACTGGTCCATTGTAAGCCCTTTCTTTTGAATAGGGTTTGGTTGACTCTTCTGGAAAGGTCTAGACAGTAAATAATGTAGACTTTAATTGCCATATGGCCTCTTTCTCACTATTCAACTCACATGCTGTTGCAGTGTGAAAGCAGCTTTAGACAATATGTATTGGCTTTGTTCCAATAAAACTTTATTTACAAAAATGGACTGGGTGTGTGGGCGGATTTGGCCCATGGGCTGTAGTTTGCCAAACCCTGCTTTTGGAAAATAAGGAAAGGGAGGTTCAGAAAGGTAAAGAAACTTAGAATTGCAAAATTTTATTACTAAAGGAACTTTAAAAATCCTCCTTTGGGTAAGGAAACCAAGGCCCCAGTAATTCATACTACTTTACAAAGCAATTTGTGGCACATGTAACCTAGCAAAGAGATTTATATGTATGACATCATAATTATAGTTAAGATAGTTTTTTGTTTCTAGTCCAACCTGTATTTATTACTAAAACTCTCAGGCTTTCATCTCTTCTGAAAAATCTTGAAGAATTGTGCTCTCCCTAGGAATTGTAAATTGCCCAATCCTGTGACTAACATGATTTCTAATGGGACTCTTTGTTTCTCATGCCACTAACCTTCATGCTTCTAAATTTGAGTCTTCACCCAAGTGGCCCAAGTAACTTGTTGCACCAACTTTAGATGGTCTGGGTTCTAAGCATGTTTCCATCCATTAGCCTGTTAAAATGTATATTTCTTATATCAAGTTTCAGGTAGTTTCTGCCAAAGGATTAGGAATTTTAGTGAATTCATCAAGGCTTTACTGCAGTTTTACTGCCCCTCATTCAGGGTCTAATGACATATTCTGTTATCTTCTACCTGAGAGTGGGTTATTCACATTGCTGAATCCCACGCTGAGTCTAAGGCAGGCCTTGGCTTTCTTCTGTGTGTGCTAGTTGTATCAATCAGAATGGGCAAGGTTATGCTGCTAAAATAGGTAAAGCCAAATATTAGCAGTTCCAAACAACAATATATTCCACCATAAAGCCTTTGTGGGTTGGTAGGAGCTCTGCTTCTCTTGATTTCAGTCCTCACTCTGCTTCTGAACCTGACAGAACAGCCACCGATGAAGAACTGCCCATCGAGGAAGTAGAGGGAAGGGAGGATGTGTTGAAGCAAGAATTGGCTCCTAACATTCATGCTTGAAGTGACAGGCTCCCCTTTCAACGGCCAAAGCAAGACAAAGGGCTAAACCTGCCTTCCATGGGGCAGGGAATTCCTCAGGGAGGGAAATAGGAGAATGGTGAACTGAAGTAAAAAATCCAGCTGAGCCAGAAGCTCACGTCTTTGTTATCATTTCTCCCTAGAGAACTAAGAGCCATCACGCAAATTAAACTCCTAGTATCCTGCCCTGGTATACCAGATACCTGAAGTGGTATAAATATATCATTTTGGCTTTTTAAATCAAGATGTGGATGTATTCCTTAACAAAAATAGTTTATTATTCGTATACTATTTGAATATGGAAAATGGAAAGGACAGCTGTATAGGTAGAATATAAATGTCATTTAACATTTTCGAGGGCATTTAATAGGCTTTGGATGTCAATGACTATAGAGTTTTTTTCTTTCCTCCTTCATCCTACCATTCCTGAAATGCTTTCCCATGGGCCATATTATCCTGCATCCCTTCCATGAATGTATATAACTGTTTCCATCTGAATAAGCTAAGATGCTTGTTATAAATTCCGATTTCTGGACTGTACCTGAAAATAACTGGATGATGCTGGGAATCTCTGTTTTTACCATATTTCCTACAGACATTTTACAACATTGATGTTTGGAAAACATTGTCCTAGAACATATACCTTGAGCCTGTCCCTTAAGTTTTATGAAATCTCTGGCCAGACTTTGTGGCTGTGGCCTTGGTTTTTCCCGTTTTTCTTTTTTTTTTTTTTTTTTTCCCCCCATGAGGTTGAGACTTAACTTTTTTGGCTTTGCTAATTGGCATGTGATGGATTTGTCTTTTGCTTCATAGACTCACCTTGGGTGGAAAACAATTGTCGGAGGTAAACATTACTATTTGATCAATTTATAGGCCTTTTGAGTTTGAAAGGAGAAATATGGAATACAGAAGAGAACTGTAAATAGGACTCTGGAAAAGAATATTAGCATTGTGGCTGTCCTATATTATGTGCATAACACTTTCAGGGTTATAACTGAGAATCTCAGGGTAGGTCTGCCAGCATAACATGTGATCAACTTGGACGATCGTGCTACCAATTCATTCATCTCAAATTTAGTATTGATTCCTATTGTCATAGTCAAGTAAGTGTTCAGTGATTTACTTCAATTGCAATTAACATGCACAAGATGTGACAGTGGCATGGATGCAACATCCTCACCATCTTCCCCACCCCCACCAATGATCATGAGGATTGATCTGTGTGCCTCTGCAAAAACTGTGTGATTAGTACAAAAAAAAAACCTTCTGGGATCAAAGTAGACTGTCCTTAGATCAAGGGTGTGAAAATAACAGAACTTAAAGGACAAATACTAAAAACTTACAGTTCTATTTGTAGGAAAAATGAAATTATTGGATGTGCTATGTGACATAATATTTTTTAAGGTTATTTTATTGGCTCTGTCTGAGAAAGCTAACCGAATTGAATTTCTAGTTTTCATTAAAAAGGGGTTTCAATTCATCGTCACTGGCAATGTGATGTCAACAAGACAAATGCAATTAGATTAAGGGGATCTTTATGTTGCAGCCAGTTCTAAGTTGTGTACCATTCACTGCAGTGAGGAGCAAAGGGGTGTAGCAACAGTACATTCACCAGGGCTGTGGAGAGTTGAGTTTGTCGCAATCTTATTGTTCTCTAAATATATGTTCTTTATGCATGTGAAGTTTAACAGAGGGGTTAGGTGAACAAACCTTAGACAAAGATTCATGAAGTTGCTTTTCATATTAAATAATTCCCTCCTAGCATGTCTTGTATTCTTGTATATTGCCCCTTTGACGGTGTGCCTAGTTCAGGGTTTGGCTAGGGGTAGCCCAAAAAGGAGTAAGTGGTAATAGTGGTGATGGTGGTGGTGTGGTAGTTGTGTACAGAAAACTGCTAATTTTCAGGTTTGTGTGGCTCTTCACACTGGATGGCCTAATGTAACCCTGTTGAATTCTTTAAGCTGATTTGTTGGATTAGTTTTATATTAGATGATAACACATCATTTTATGATGGATACTTGGGTTATAAGTATTTTCTGCATTGTTATAGTGACATTCTACAATAGCACTATATGGTATTTCAATTCTAATATATTAATTCTGTCCTTGGAATCTTGTTTGAAATTAAACATCAACTAAGTTCAAAAGTAATTACTTTTTTATTTCAACTCTATAAAGTATACAACAGGCACTCGGCAATTACAGCTGCAGGAAAAATACAGAGCAAATCAAAGCAGGTTAAGTTTATGAAAAAGTTTTTAATCTACATCAAAAGAGTGCAGGTGGTCAGTGACCATTTGATGACAGTTGTTGCATTCTGACTAACAAAGGACTCTTTCATGTAGAACGAATTGTAAGAGGACAATCAAATAACCATAGCTGTAAGAATACAAAAGAACTGAGCAGTTGTAAAAACATCATACATTGAAATAAATTTGATAGATGACGCTTCAAGCAATGTCCCTTTACTTGGAAAGTCCAAACCTCTGAGTCACTGTCAGGGTCCCAGAGCTCTGTATGCTGATGCAGAGGCAGATAAAGAGGAGGGCTAACAACACACTTTCAATGTTTAGCTTTCTAGGTCTGTTGAAAACTTGCCTTATAAGTGATTTGCATATACAAGAACTCAGAGAAAGCATCCTGTTTTGTTGAGTGGTGCACCAAGGTACTTTTTCATCATTGGTTTCATGACGAGGCTTGGTTAGCAGTCATTTTCCAATTTTTCTTTTGAGTTGGACTGCTGTTAATGGAGTCTAAGAAATGAGATATTTTAGAACTTGACTGCGCTAATTTTTTTAACTGAATCTGCACAGCTTAGCAAAACAGGAATACCTGTATACAGACTGATAGTATGTCATATATTAATTTGACCTGCACATACATTTATACATTTCACAGAAATGATGCTGTATCTCATTAACAGATACACAGCTCTGGTACATTTAACAGAAATAAGAGAACAACTTCATCATTTCTGTAATTCATCAATATTACGTAATAAAGGCTTATAAATTGTTAGCAGAAAGAACTGTAAAACGCAGCAAGCTAAGAAAGGACAACATTTTGAGGTGTGTTTGTCTTTGTCATGCAGCATAACACCAAATTTGTTTTTTTAATAGGATGCCATGAATTTAAGGCACTTGCAACAATGCCAGATAGCCAGGTCATGTTCTAAACTATGGGACAGATGGATAAACAGTACAGTTGACATAATTTTCAATAATACTGACAATTATGACATTAATTCAAGTCTACTTGGACCTAAAAACATTATTCAGTACAAATTAAATGAAATAATAATGCTGTGAAACACTAAAAAAAGTTACATGTACCACAAAATATCACACAAAAATACCTATTTACATAAATATTTGTGGTCCTATTGTGAAAGAAAACATTGTTATGGATAATGCACAAATCACCTCTACTGTATGAAATGAGTTCTAATATCCTTATTTTCGGTGTGGTAGCTGACTTCTTTAAATTTAAGTTCACCATCAGTTCAGTCTTTTAGAAATGAGACAAGAAAAATTCAGTAGCTGAATTTATATATTATACATGTGTGATTCACATGCATATCCATAATTTTAAGTAAAAGTTATGATTTGTAAAGAATATAATCAAAATAAATTTGTTTTAAATGCCACATGGATCTGATTCCTATATTAATAACAAAGAAGGTACAAACAAATATCATTCATAGCAAATTTCCAGAAATCACTTTCCCTAATGTATTCAGTCTATCTCAGGTGTTACGTTGCTCCTTTCCTTGGCAGTTTTCAGTTTTCCTGTGAGTCAAGACACACAGAAAGCCCTTATTTCCCATACTTGAAGTATTAACAAGAAAGTCAGTTAACAAACCAAACAAGTTGGCGCTATTCTAACTTATCTGGATGTTCTTTAGTGGAAGAAAATAGAGGGGGCATGAAAAATTCAGAAATAAAGTGAGATGTGCTTTTTATGAAGCTGACCATGAATTTTAGCCCTAGTGTCTTCATTAAGACGAGATTTAAATCCTTAAAATTCAATGTTGAAAATTAGATGAATGTTTTCTCTTAGTAATTCTTGAAAGATGTAGTTCACCTTTATTTTCTTGGTGATTGCTTTAGACATCCTAATGCAATGCCACAGGTGAAATGAACAAAGATTCAATAACAAGTGGGAGAAACAACCTACAGTTACATTATGCTGAATGCTGCTTCTTCATTCTCTACAGAACTTGTACATATTGGTTGTCTTTGACTTGAACCATAGTTCCAAATCCACAGTAAGTGCTAATCTCTGGGTCTATTGGGATGTTTAAAAAGTAGCAGAAGATTCTCTTACTTAAAATGACTAGGTGAATTTAATATTCTAGCAAACCTTTAGCATGCCTACACCAGTCTTAAAAAAAATCACTGAACAATTGACTAATACCATTGAAATTATATTTTTAAAAGCCCAATTAAAAGCAATATTAAACTTCTGAAGAAGCATTCATAGCTGGATTTTAACTTGATATGTTTAATTTTATATTCTAAAATCTGTAGAAGAAGGTGAGTATTTTGAGGAATGGTTCGATTTTGAGAAATTGTAAGGGAGGGAAAAATCCGGTAATACAAGAATAATAATATCATCTTAGGATCAAAATTTTCATTTAAATTTATTCTAATTATATATAAAATGGCCTTAATACTTTTATTCTCCAAATGTTTCTTAGATTTTTATATTTTGATAACATATCGTATTCTAAAGTGGTCTTGGTATGAAAAATTCAAACAAAAATCATAATATATGCCTTCTGGGATACTATATAATCTCGGTGGACATATGTTTTGCAGAACTGTCTATATTTGACTTTTTAAAACACTCTCTACTGGAAAAGAGCAAACCTCTGTTTAATATGCCATGTTCGGGCTTCCCTGGTGGCGCAATGGATGAGAATCCGCCTGCCGACGCAGGGGACACGGGTTCGTGCCGTCCGGAGCCTGTGCTTCGCAACGGGAGAGGCCACAACATTGAGAGGCCCGCGTACCGCAAAAAAAAAAAAAAAAATATGCCATGTTCATATACAGTTCCAAATCAGGATGACAGCTCATAAAATTATACATTTGTCTAAGGAGGTACAATGCTACTTGTCCAGGAAAAGCTCCAAATGACTGTGCTACTTTTGACAGCTAATAATTGTCAACTGGCCTGCCAACAAAGGACTCAGTTTAAATTGCTGATTCTTTTCCCCATGTGAAAAAGCAAATCAATTCGATATTTCAAATCTAGTCTTTCCTAGCTAGTCTGATATTTCAGAATTGTAGTATTTCTGTTCTATTTAGCTCCAATTTACTTTTAAGAAATTGGGTTCCTGTTTCTACTCCTTTCTTCCTTTCACATGCTAATAGACTCATTGCCCATTGACAAAAAGGTAATCACACCTGACCAGTTTCTTGTCTTGTTCCCTGACCTCACATAGGTAAGGGTTCTCATCGGGTGAATCTTGATGATTTTGTGCTTGCTTTCTTTTCTTGGTACAGGCCTAAGACAAGAAGCTAGTTCAAATATATTTTTAGTCACCTTTCTCCCTCAACCCTAGACTACCCAGACTATGTTGTATAAGTGAACTCTGACTGACAGAAGTTTGGTTTGATAAATTTAGTGAAAATGCTTGATTCTCTGGCTACACATGTAATGATTAGAATGTGTGTTGTCTGTTTAGACACTGACATTTACAGATGAAAGATATACATAGCACCTATATATAGTTTTTATTTTTTTGGATGGATCTTAATCCCTCTCCACCCCACCCCACCCTACCCTAAGGGTTTATTTTTATAAAAGGGAATATTTTAAGCCTCAGTTTGAGGGTGTGTTAGATAAATAAAAACCAATTGGCTGCTAGTCATTTATTTCCAGGACCATCTTTAAGCACACTATTTTAAAAAATATGAAATGGTTTGTGAATTGCTTTTTTTCCACTCTGTCATGCCAATTTATCAAAAAGAAACAAATATCATGCGTGTTGTGTTCTTCAGTCCTCTGTGAAAACACATATATACCTGCTATGAGAGTTCTCAGCAGAATCCATAGCAGTTGTGCTTTTATCATATCAATTTTTAAAATCTGTCAGAAAGGAAAGGTAACATTCAGTCTCGTCATCAGCACTGCTGGGAAAGAAAATCATGAAACTTCTAGCACTGGTTTGACATGAACTCTGTGACCAGCAGATGTGTGGTCCTCTTGTACACGGTATTTACACCAGCTTGCAGTAATAGAGTCTACAACCCTCACTTGAAGAAAGGGAAGAGTCCAGTTTTTGTACCACAGTAATCTAATCTATCGTACCCAATATATTATTTTTTGATCTTCTTGATGATAATTCTAGCAAGGTACTGACTCTCTTTGAAGTCTGTCTTTCAAATTATAATCAGAGCAAAGCAAGATCATTGCAACAATAGAAAACATTTCTTGACTGGTGAAAGGCTTTGCTTCAGGACCACCATGTCAACTGCTATTTTTAGGTTCAAACAGAAAACATGTAAAGAGCACTATTGTCGTCTAAGCAATAAGTCCTAATGCCACTGTAGTTACTGGAGCAGCATCGATCAAAGGCATCATGGTGACCCCGAGCACTAATCTTCTCTCTTTCCTTCAGGTTTGCTGGCAGCTGTGTCTCAGAAAAAGCTGTCTCCAGCAAGGCAGAAGCAGGTAAGAGAAATACATTAGAAGTCTACGTCCCATCCTGAGTTGTCATCAGGTGGTGGTTCGTCATTGTCCTCAGGGAAACTGTCAAAATTGCTTGTGTCTGTGGGTGATGCAACCTGCGAACAAGAGAACGAACAGTAAAATTTTCTGATTTTTTTTAGGGGCCTTCTTCCAAGCTAGATTTTTAAACCATTCTGTATTCAAGGGCTATTTTTGGAATGTCTACCATGAGCAGGTTTGTCCTTTGTATTGGGGGTTACAGTGGTGAATAAAAATAGACATGGCTCTTGCCCTCATAGAGTTTACGCACTAGGAAAGAATAAATTGTGATTAAAACAAATAATTACACCTGTAGATAATTATAAACTTTGGTTAGTGCTATGAGGAAAAAATACAAGGTGTCACGAGTAAAAACGAGTGATTGTGGAAAGCCTCTTTGAAAAAGTATTAAACCTAAGAATGAATGGTTTCCATAAAGAGGGTATAGAGCACATGCAAAGGTCCTGAGGTGAGAAAGAGAGAGCTCCATGCTATGAAGTATCCAAAAGAGGTCAACTTGGCTACTGTATAAAAGAGGAGGGGAGTGAAATGAGAAATAGGCAGAAGTCATCGTAAGGATTTTTAAGGATTTTCGTGTATTTATTCTAAGTATGATAAAAAGCCATTTCTAACCTTAAGCAAAAACTCTTACAAGTTTACTGGGCAAAGTCCAATCTGCAGAGCATGAGTAAAAGCAGTAAAGAGACACACTTTAATTTCCCTTATATTCTATTATATATATATATATATTTTTTTTTTTCACCCGTATAATTTAACAGTACTGATTGCATAAAAGGAGACCTCTGGTAAATATAAGGGTAATTTAGACTTTACCTCTTCAAGTTTCTTATACTGTTTGTTCTTGTTCTAAAAGTAAAACTTTATGAATGCAATTAGCATCTGTAATTTGCTTTGTGAATAAACAAATATTAGCATAGAAATAAATCTTAGAAGTAGGAAAAATATTTCTGTAGAAGAAGTGATCTTAAATTAGTCCCAGAAAAAGGAAGTATATAAAATGAAAGGCTCAGGACTGCAAAGCAGCTCTCTCCTCCTTAGTTAAGACACATCACATTTTATTAGCTAGATATAGTATTGTATCTATAAATGCACTCAATTGAAATCTATTTCAGGTTAATACAGTGTCAACACTTAGTCTACTTAGTGGATTAGCAGTTTAACAAAACACCTGATGTGTTAAGAAAAGAGAATTTAAAAGAACACCATTGTGCTTAGGAGTGCTTCAAAGTACTATGGGGGCAGGGGAGGAGGAGCTATGTGGGGCATAAGTGAAACAACATTGGCCAGGAATTGAAAGCTGTTGAAACTGGTTGCTGGACTGTTGACCACACCCAACAGGAAACCAAAGGGCAGGGAATGTTTTGATGTGGTCCATTTGGGTTGGACTCTTGGAGACAGAGCATGGTGGAGAGTAAACTGAAATCATAAACAGAAGGTAACAATAGCAGATAATCCTAACTCACACCAGGTATACTCAAGTACACACTAAATTGTTAAGAACTTATTGCATCTGGTATAGAGAGAACACGTATGTGCAGAAATTTAAAACAGTGTACATAGTTTTGGTGGTAATTCATGAATATGACTAAATAAGGTGAATATATTCTTGGGCAAAGATGTATAAAGGCTTTATGTTATGGGAAAAAAAGATTCATGATACTCTTCTGTCAATATTTAACACCGTTTTTAAGCTTGGATTTTAGAAGATGTCACTATTTTAATCTGGTATTTCTCCTATAGTTTATCTAATCTGATCATAGGATAAAAATGTAAAAAGAGCAGACCTTTGATGACTGACAAACACCTTCACGTGTGTCACACTAGTACAAGCTGGAAAGTCTACTTACACTTGGTATTATAGGCGGTGTCAAGGTGCCTTTTCTTAAGCCTTCCCAATTAAAGCCCTCAAACCATCTAAGAAAAGAAAAGAAGTAGATAGTTAGACATTTTACCTCAGCTGAAGTCTTCGCATTGCAACCGATATATGATGTCCATGACTGATGGAAAATAGTCATTTTCAATTTAATTGCAGGTTTTTAAATGTTAGCTTATTAAATGGAATGCCTATTAAAAAAAATCTAATTGTCCAAATTTTAGACACCAATGAGAAAGCAACTCCTTTTTATTCTAGTAATTTCAGTCATAATGTCTCTAGGACCTTGTTCCTACACAATCATAACTTAATAAATGCCATAATATGCTGGGCCCTACAGGATATTTATTTTAAGAAGGAGTGTCAGGACAGAAAATTATCTTTCCATCTTTGTCACTGATTCAGTGGGCAGCCTCAGTTAATTAACCTGTTTACATCACTGTCTTGGTCTCTAAGTATCCCATTTTCTTTCTTTTTGTTTTTTGGTAGAATAAAGGTATTCTGTGTATGGCTTTTCTGTGGAAATGAGGGCCAAATATCACAAAAGGTTTTTTGTTGTTGTCTTTGAAAGGTTTCATCATTCACAAATGCTTACACCAAATTCCTGGCAGGCCTTTTAGACATTCATAGGTATTTTGGCAAACACATTCCTCTTGGTAGATATGTGAATTTCCTGTGCATGTTACAGAAACAGACTAATAGGGAAGAACCAATATGGTCTTAGTTTAGCTTCAGATACATCCAGTCAACATGGATAAGGTCTGATATTTAAGATGCTACTATTGCTTGGAAAAAAATAGATGCTATGACAGAGAAAAAAGACTGTACTCTAACTAGGAAATGGTTGGAAAAATATATTTTAGGTTGAGTCAAGGAAATGAGGCATGATAGATGGTGGAGTACTTTTGTTTTTAATATTCTGGTAGAGAATAGAATTCCAGGATTAAAAATATGTATTTCTTCTTCATGCTCAAGAGGAAAAGGCCTAGTTAGTTTGAGTCAGAAAAAACTAAATTCAGTGAATCTGTTGTTTAGAATGTCAGAGGGTCAGATGTGTCTAAATAAAGTCCCAGAGACACAACTCGAAAGGTCTTAAATAACAAGGCTCACTAGTCTACGTGTCTCCTTGGATGTTCCCATAGACTAATTGCATCAGTTATATATAACCACTAACTGAAAAACATCAGCCTGGGAAAATACTTTCTGAACTCTCAAACCTGAAGTTATAAGGAAAGAACACTTACTTGTGCTTTTGAATGTCTTTCACTCCATTTTTCAAATTCCCTAATCTTTCTGATGGATTATCCCTAAAAATAAAATAATAATTGTTAAGGAATCTTAATTGTTTCCATATTAAAAAATAATGTGGTTGAAATGCTTACCTGCATAGTTTTTTAATTAAATTAGCAGCATTTTTGGCAATCTTCTTTGGAAATTCTATCATGTCAATCCCCCTCAATATGATGTTATAGGTTTTCATAGGATCTGGGCCTGAGAAAGGTGGGCTGCAAGAATGAGAGACATGAAAAGAGATAGTACTTGGTTTTCTAAATAAGAAAACTTATTGTTATAACTCCACAAATGACAATTCTTATTTGGGGACATATATTAATAGTGACAATGAAATGAAACTTGATTAATGGCAAAACGGTGTGGAAATGTTTCCAAGCAAATCGTTTAGCAAAACCCATAAATGGGTCAAATTTGTCCACTGTTCCCCTCATTTCTTTTCAGTGCAGGTGACTAACCCCTCTTGCTGTCCTTAGTCATTCAGGAAACCTCTTCTACTTTTGGCCCTTTCTCACCCTTATCAGCTCACTGATTACACTTGGGATGAAGTCCAACATCATTAGAATGGGCTACAAGAACATCACTGCTATGAACCCATCTCATGCCATTACCACGCTCACTCACTGGGATCCAGGCAGACCAGTCTTTCTCTGCTCCTCTGAAGTACCCAGCACTCTCCCACCTCAGGGCACTGTTTATTTTGCCTGAAGTGTTATGCTGCTTACTCAAAAAGGCCTGCTCTGATCACCCAAATGTAACGAATCATATAACCATTATTAACCAACAAACATAATGTAATAATCAATCTAATACTGGAATTTAAACTTTAGTCTACATTAGATTCACCTGTTACACTCTTAGAGAACCCTTTATGCCACTTACTATACTTTGTAACTACTTCATTTTGATGAGTACTTGTTTTATGTCTGTCTGCCCTTCCAGTCCCTGCTGGTATTCCCAGAGTCTGGTGGAATGCCTAACAAACACATAGTAAGTGGTCAGTAAATATTTGTTGAACTAATACTTCTACAGAACAGTGCTCTTCCTATCTTGACAGATGATTTCTTTGGAATTAATTATTCTCCTAATAAAGGGTTCATTCATGTTTCTTGGGGGAAGACGTTTTCTGGATTATTTTTTGTCTATCCATAAAATAGCAGTTCAAATATTTCCTTCTATTGAGAAAGTTGAAAACAATGAATTGCTTAAAAAGGGCTGTGGCTGTGATAGGATCTGCATTAAGGTTTTGTCCCTATTTTCTGTAACAAGTACTTTGTTTACTTTGTCATTAACTGTCACGTTAAACCCCTTTTTATAATGTATTAACATCCAATTTTATTTAGTATTCTTAGAATTTCAGAATTTTCTCTTTACATAATGTTATGATTGAATATTCTCTCTACTCTCAAGTTAACTTGCCAGTTTTTATTTTAAACATGAAGAACCACCACATCTTGGATTTTTTTGTTGTCATCAACTTAATGTTGTTTCTAATTTATATTTTTGCATTGATTTTTGTTCTTTATTAAAGGTGACTTTTGTGGTTCTTGCAAGCCATGCATGTTCTGTCCAAGATATTCAGGCAATATGTGAAACATATAAAGTAAGTAGAAGAAAGTAAAGTAAAAACCATCCAACACCACTAAATAATTGACATTTGAGGAATATAAATTTCATATATTTCTCTATGTAGATGGAGAGACACAGGATTATAATATACATGCTTTTCAAAATAAAGTATTCAATTTAATTTTACTTGAAGTTAAGCTGAGGATAAAACTGAAAAAAAAATGCTAAATTTCAATATGCGCTTCTTCACCAACAACATTAAATTCCTAGAAGACTTAAGTTAAAAAAAAAAATTTTTTTTTGCCCAGCAATATACCCATGCACCTCTGGTCAGTTAATCTACGACAAAGGAGGCAAGAACATACAGTGGAGAAAAGACAGTCTGTCTCTTCAGTAAGTGGTGCTGGGAAAACTGGACAGCTACATGTAAAAGAACGAAATTAGAACACTCCCCAACACAAAAATAAACTCAAATATAAGGCTGATACTATAAAACTCCTAGAGGAAAACACAGGAAGAACACTCTGACATAAATCACAGCAATCTTTTTGGATCCACCTCCTAAAGTAATGAAATTAAAAACAAAAATAAACAAATGGGACCTAATTAAACTCAAAAGCTTTTGCAAAGGGAAACCATAAACAAAACGAAAAGACAGCCCACAGAATGGGAGAAAATATTTGCAAATGAAGCAACCAACAAGGGATTACTGTCTATCAACAAAAAACCCCATCAAAAAGTGGGTGGACGGGCTTCCCTGGTGGCGCAGTGGTTGCGCGTCCACCTGCCGATGCAGGGGAACCGGGTTCACGCCCCGGTCCGGGAAGATCCCACGTGCCGCGGAGCGGCTGGGCCCGTGAGCCATGGCCGCGGAGCCTGTGCTCCGCAACGGGAGAGGCCGAAGCAGAGGGAGGCCCGCATACCACACAAAAAAAAAGTGGGTGGAAGACCTACAGACATTTCTCCAAAAAAGACATACAGATGGCCAAAAAGCACATGAAAAGATGCTCAACGTCGCTAATTATCAGAGAAATGCAAATCAAAACTACAATGAGGTATCACCTCCCCTGGTCAGAATGGCCATCATGAAAAAGTCTACAGACAATAAATGCTGGAGAGGGTGTGGAGAAAAAGGAACCCTCCCTGCACTGTTGGTGGGAATGTAAATTTGGTGCAGCCACTATGGAGAACAGCGTGGAGGTTCCTTAAAGAACTAAAAATCGAGCTACCACATGATCCAGCAATCCCACTCCTGGGCATACACATCTGGAGAAAAACATGATACACACACCCCAATATTCACAGCAGCACTGTTTACAATAGGCAAGACATGGAAGCCACCTTAATGTCCATCAGTGAAGGAGTGGATAAAGAAGGTGTGGTACATATATACAGTGGAATACTACTCAGCCATAAAAAAGAATGAAATAATGCCATCTGCAGCAACATGGATGGACCTAGAGATTATCACACTAAGTGAAGTAAGCCAGAGAAAGACAAATATCATATCACTCATATGTGGAATCTAATTTAAAAAAAGCAAATGAACTAATTTACAAAACAGTTACAGATATCAAAACAAACTTATGGTTACCAAAGGGGAAATGTAGCAGGGAGGGATGAATACACACACGCTACTATACATAAGATAGATAACCAACAAGGACCTACTGTATAGCACAGGGAACTCTACTCAATATTCTGTAATAACCTATATAAGAAAAGAATCTAAAGAATAGCTGTATGTATAACCGAATCACTTTGCTATACACCTGAAACTGACACACAACACTAAATCAACTATACTCCAATAAATTTTAAAAACACTTTGAATTTGGATTTTCTTTTTTATAATGACATAATTCAATTGTAAAAAATACTTAAGATTCCTAATTGTGAATTATGAGAAATAAGTATTCCTATAGTCATTCCTACCTTCTCTCTCCCACCTTAACTTTTAAAATTGCCAAAGACTATAACATTTCCATTCTGCTCAATAACCAAATTTATTTTGATTCATCTCTTAGTTGACTTGGTCATCCAGTAGTGTTTCTAAGAAAGCCCTGGGGTACACACTTTATATGTTGGCTTTATATTTTAAGAATAACTTAATTTCGTATAAATTAGTTGAGTTGTACTCTCTCTCAGAACTATAGTTCTTAATATTCTATCCTTTTGGCATTAAAGGTGCTATAGAGAAGGTTGAGGCCAACTTGAATTCTACTCCTCCTCACTCCCATCATCATATATGATAAGCTTTTGTAGCTTAGAGACTATATGATTATTCCTTATCATTGAAGCTAGGAAATTGCACTAGGACACATGGTGGTGTTATGACTCTGTTTCCCCATGGTCACTGTTGATCAAAACGATCCACTGAGACCATCCGTAACTGGTCTATGTCATGAATTTTCTATCATGTAATTGAGTATGTTTGTATCCCACTTGTAATCGTCTCTTCATAGAGTTGTTTTTCCTCTTTCCTTGGACTTCTGTATCATCTTTCTGTAATAATTTCTATATCCTTTTTTCCTAAAGTCTATCTACTGTCTCCCTGGCTGGGTTTTTAATTGCTATGTTGCTTATAATATGATACTGTTCTTGAGCTCTGCAAGTTTACTACTTTTCATCTATGAACACTTACAGACATCTGTGAAGTTAGTTACTTTTTTAAAGAGATCATGCTTTTAACAGCCACAAAGAAATTCTAGATAACAATTTGAACTCTTCCCATGTTTCTCTGAATCATTTCTCCTGTGGTATTTAGCTGCCTTTGCCTATGTATCTTTCATCTAAAATTAACAGAAAACACCAACGAGGTTTATTAACTTGAAGTCAACATAAGAGTTTCAAGAGTAATGGTGTAAAATGTCCACAAGTGCAATAAAAACCACCACATAACTGTTCCTGGCAGTGGTAGTACTAGTAGTAGGTGTTAGCATCAATGGAGTGCTTCCTATGTTCTAGACTTTCTCAGTGCTTAATAGAGTCACTGAATCCTCACAAATAACCGTGAGACTACAAATAACCGTGAGACTAAAAGTCCCATCTTCCTCTCATTTTCACTGTAGCTACTAAGTTCTCTTAAGTAATTCTTTCACGTTCCACTGCATGCTTTTTCTTAGATCTGAATTATTGGAATTATCTTCAAACTAGCCTCCCCATCCCTCTTCCAATTTGCTCTACCCATTACTGCCAGCTTGTTTTCCCTTAAATACCACAACACATGTCACTCCTTTATCAGAAAATCCTCCATGAGTCCCTCTCTGGATGGAGTCCAAACACTGAGGTACAGCACTCATGATTCTTGAAAGATGACTCTTTTGGATCTCCCATCATTTCTTAACATGAACCTTTTTCATGTCTTTGCCCACTACTCCCCCTCTATTTAAGCCACGCCTTTCTGCCTGGAGTGAACTTTACTCTGCTCTCTATATTCTTCCTGCAAGGCCCAGCTAGTCCTACGTTCTTCAGAAGCCTCCCTGGACAAATTTAACCTCCTTCTGAACTTCTTAATTATTGTCCTGAGCACAGGGCTTGGTGGCGTATTTGTTCTTCTTTTCCTTGAGTTTATAGTCCGTTTTATACCTGGTCGTATCCACAGTACCTTTTTTTAGTTGTTGATGACTACAATATACACAACAGATCTGCAAAGCATTTACATTTCATTTAGACATAACAATTGCTAACAGGTTCTCTTATTTCTATAAATAGTTGACTCTATATTTTTATATGACTTTCATCTTCCTTGCTGGCTAAATGACTAGGCTCAGAGATCTCACAGAAAGACACTAGATGATTCCACATTCACATATGTATAAATAATGAGAGTTGATGTTGTTCCCCTCATCTGACCCATTTTAGTTTTTACTTTATGAATTCCTTGTTATCTGCATAACTAATTAAAAAGTGTGGGAACAAGATCTGGTGAAAGTAGTTTAAGATAGTCTCGTCAGAGTGACAAAGACAGGAGTGTGTAGCTGTTTGCTGGTCTATTTTTATCAGCAGCTCTCTATCGATGTCCATACCTGCCAGTCAGAAGTTCATACATTAGGATTCCCAGTGACCAATAGTCGGCTGAAATGTCATGGCCTTTGTTCAGGATGATCTCTGGGGCTACATACTCTGGAGTCCCACAGAAAGTCCATGTTTTCTTTCCAAATCCTATTTTCTTTGCGAAGCCAAAATCAACCTTACAAAGAGAGAAAAAACAAGATATTCCAAGCCACTTTTGATTAAGCTTAAAAGCAAAAAGTTACTTTGTTGAGGTATGCTGATGATAATAATAAAATAAAAACAGATTCGAACTATTGTAGTCCTGTCTTCTAAAAGAAGTACTCTGTATATTTCAAACAAACAAAGCCTCCCTGCTCAAGCTCAGTTTCAAAAGGAAAAGTTGAAACCTTAACATAGGATAAAATTCACATCACCGAAAATAAAGGCAAACTTTTCTTTATGGAAATACTTTCCATTTTTCCTTCTTTTATGCCAGTGGAGGTTGGGGTATAAACAAATAATTTCTCCTTTACTCAGGCATATTTTCCTGATATCTGCTAGACTTAATGAAGTTGACAATTCATTTAATTGAGAAGCCATTTTTATTGTTGAAGGAGCTGAGTTACAAAGCTATGGGACCAATAACTCTGTCCTTGGAAAACACAAAGATAAAATTGAAACGTAGTATTCATTTTTCTAGAAAACTTTTGAAGCAGGAGCCTCAAATGCAGAAAACCATTTTTTTTCTAAAACAACTGGTTGAGAATACAAATAATTAACTACCGTTGATGTGATTTCTTTGAAAATCATAGGTTGAATAAAAATTCCAAAAATTTAAAAAACAGAATCAGGCACTGAAAGATCCAAAGTCTACAAAAGTTACACATTTTAAAATAAGAGCACTTCCCTTCTGTAAATCTTTAGAGCTCTTTGCCAATTTTATTATTACTAATATTATTACTAACATGGCCTGGATAACATTGCCAGCAAGCCCATTTTTTTCCATTAGCATTACAGTATTCTTAAATCTAAGATAATGATACATGGTTCTCCACATATGACCTAACTCCCTTTGGATGGCAGAAAGCCAGCTAGACATAGGACCTCTGCGAAGCTTTTCTGGGTCTACAAACACATGCAAGCAAGCGCGAGCCTATTTAAGCATGTTTTGCCAGCATGTTATTAATTCAAACCTAGCCAATTTAATTTCTCATAACCTTTACATAACTTGAAAGAATAGTTGAAAACAGTAATGCTACAGCCTGTTCATTAGCCAGTATTTTAAAGTGCAGGGCGGAAACCATGTGTGAAACACACTGACCAATTTGGCGTAACCTCGGTGGTCTAGGATGAGATTTTCTGGCTTGAGGTCCCTGTAAATGATTCCTTTGGAATGCAGATAGGCAAAAGCTTCTACCACACATGCTGTGTAAAATCTGGTTGTAGAATCTTCAAATGAACCTCTGAGACACAGAAAATGGAATAAAAAGTAGGAAAGAAATTAGTTTGTCTAATAAGGGTCAGTTTCTCATGTCACTATATTCCTATGCCAGAATGTGACCCCAGTGTCCTACTGGCCAAATGTCATAGGGCTACCTTTGCATACTGGGTTTTTAAAAGCATCTGAGGGTTAAGTCAAGGAATTCTTTGCCCTTATGAGTAGGATGGTTAAATCTAACTTCCTGAATACACTGAAGAGGAGGTCAGCCACATACCACGTTTCATGTACTTCATGGATTCCTCACAACAGCCCACTCCAATGTTAAAAGGCCAAGTTACAGAGGTGGGCAGAAGAGAGGCAAATCCTATTTTAGACCTCGTCTACCAAGGGGTGTTTTTTAAAGAAGGGTTTATGAGTTTAGTCTTATTTATTCTTTGTTTTTTTAATCTTTCTAAATAATAGAGATGTGGCTCATGAGAGTGTGAATAAAAAATTTTCAAAGAACCACTTTGGAAATGAGTTACAATGCTACTGATAACAGGTCGCTATCTAACTATTCTGTCTGAAACTTCAGTCAGCAAGACAAATAATATCTATTTCCTATGCTACTGCCTTCTTATTAGAAGGAAAAGATGGAGCTAAAAGATAATAAGAAGGAAAAAGGCAATTGGAAGGGAATGTTTATTAAACTTGATTATGATGTTTAGCAAGAAAGCTCTTTGTCTCTGTCTCTCTGTACGTGTATGTGTGCGTGTGTTTATTTAATGAAATAACAGTAAAGGAAAAAAACCTTGGCATCTAAGGTTGACTCCTGGGTTCTAGGGCAGAACCTTTATACTTTACCTTTACCTGTTTTTTTTCCCCCATGAAATCCCTTAGAAAGATAAACTACTTTTTTTTCCCCTCTTCTTTCCCAAGCAGTAGTAAATGCAGTTAAATAATTTCGTGAAAATTCAAGAACATCAGTGTGAACATCAGCTCTTGGGTTGGCTAAGATGTAACAGGACAGCAAGCACTCAGGTGGTTTTGGGGAACATGCAGCAAAGCGGAGGCCCAGAACTTGCTTTCATGAGAGTCACTGATACCAGTTTGCATCTTACTCACATTTGCTGCTTTTTCAATATTGAGAAATAAATTCTAACAAACCGAAAAGTAGGAGATGGCTGCTATCTTGCAAAATTTATCAGTGAATCTAAGGCTAAAGCAGCCATCTTTCAGGTCATATTTTAGAAATAGGCAGTGTCTACCAGAAAGGTATAGTCTTCATTTTAACTACTAATGTCCCCTGAGTTGTCACTGAAATAATTAGCTCTTTCCAAAGGGAATATCCTTCTTTTGAAATACCATTCAGGGCATGATGATATCTACTCCTCTAGATACTAGAATCTTAACCGTAATCACTAAGTTTCTAGTATCTCTCTTCAACGATATCTGGATGGAACAATTGTGAATTTATAAGGACAAGAAAAAGTTTGAGAAGAATTGCATCTATATTAGGAAATGAATGGTATACATTATGCTGCAATTGTTTTCTGACTTGGAGCTCTCTTTGTAGAACCAACACCATATAATCCTGTGTATTGGGAAAGGGATTAGAATAGTACCTTAAAGGTCCTTTCATCTTTGTCCTTAATTAAGTATGTTTGTCTATCAAGAGCAGCATATTTCTTTGAGAGATCATTTGCCTGAAATAGTAAGCATCCATGTGTAGATAATTAATGAGCAACTTTATACTGAGTGCTGTATATGACTTCAATCCCTTCTCAATGGAGAGCACGGCAAAGCAAAACAATCTAAACAATACAGTACATGGAATAGAGCTTTGTCTTTTTTCACATTACATGCCTTGTTTTACTACGAAAATTGATTACTTCCTTGTATCAGGACTGTCTAATTGCAATATGGGTGGGCCTTTTCAAAAGCCTACAATTCTTGCTTCCTGTTAGAAGAAGAGTTATTTCTGCAGTTGCTGATGCTGGGCAACAGATCTGTTTCCCTTAATATTCAGTTAATAAAATGGAACCAAATGGACAAATGCATTGTTTCTGTAAAGAGAGTACACACTTAATGAGAGATCAATTTCTCATGACATCTCTGAATGGTATTTGTATTCTGAACAAGGTGATCATTAGCAGAAAGACGAAAAAAATCCTAATACAAACTCAAATTCATCAGAGGAGGCAGTAGGTTACGAATGTGAACTCTGAATGAAGCAAAATCCTGGGCTCAAATCTGGCCTCCACTTACTGTTTAATCTTGAGAAACTAACTGTACCTCTCCAGGTCTTAGTGTTTTCATGTGCAAAACGAGGCTAATAACAGAAACTCTCTTTGGGTTGTTGTGAGGATACAAAGAATTTGAGGCGTGTATTAGAATAAGTGCCTGGCACACATCTGGTACTCAGTAAGTAGTAGCCATTACTATTGAGCACCAAAACACTCTTCTTTAGCGCCTCCAGTGTCTTAATCTAGGAAAAGTGACTGATATAGGACAGTCTTTTGGGGATGGGAGTTTGCAACTCTAACACTATTACTGAAATATTGGATTGGCCAAAAAGTTCCTTCGGGTTTTTCTGTAAGATGTTACCTGAACGAACTTGTGGGCCAACCCAATATTTGCTGCTTCTCACTGCAAAGGCTAATTGCCGTGAGTCAGCTCTGAAGCGTTTTCTGCTAATCTCTGTTCTTTTCACTTTCTCCATGCTTCTCACAAGTGTACAGGTGAAAATTATCCTTATATTGCTTACCAATCAAAACCCTCCTTTTTTCATCATGAAGGGAACTGACCATAAACATCCATCGCTGGGTCTTCAGTTCTTGACAGCTTATTTCTGAGCCATTTTGGAATTTAGAGGGCTCTAGAAGGCTGGTTTCCAGCCCTTCAACAGATCTGTATTGAGTATCTCCCATATACAAATATATTTGTAACTGATTTTAAAAATTAAATAAAAGTTTGTCTCAAATCTGTTTCTGTATTATGTGACAAATCAACACAATATATGCACACAAAATGTTTACCAGCAACACAGTTTCATCACTAAATATTTGATGTAGGTAATTTGTGAATTATAAAATACCCTTTTGGAAAGCAGTCAAAAAACATAGCATTAGGGTGATTCACAATGAAAAATTACTATTAGAATTGGAAATGACAATGTAAATTTGATTTAAAACAAAAATGAAAGCGTGGGGCTCCCCTGGTGGCGCAGTGGTTGAGAGTCCGCCTGCCGATGCAGGGGACACGGGTTCGTGCCCTGGTCCAGGAAGATCCCACATGCCGCGGAGAGGCTGGGCCCGTGAGCCATGGCCGCCCTCAAATCCCCTGAAGCAAATTGTTATCTACTGCCATCTAGCTAAGATAAAACACCTACTCACTCCCAAAGAGGATATAAGGACCTATCCCTTACTTGTTAATTGAAATGACACAACTGTCAAGGCATAATTTATTATTTCAAAGAGCTATATAGGGGAATGATTTCTTTCCTTAAGCAACTTTAACTGTTGATAAAACAAGCTTGCTTTTTTTTTTTTTTTTTGCGGTACGCGGGCCTCTCACTGTTGTGGCCTCTCCCGTTGCGGAGCACAGGCTCCGGACGCGCAGGCTCAGTTATGTATACTTATTGATATACTCAAATTAAAATGTAATCACAGTGCTTAATCAACTTGTCATAACCAAGTCCTGAAATGGCAGAATGTAACAAAGACAAAGCATCTCTCACTGAAAGACAAGTTCCCTCTTTTCATTGACTAGTGACAACAATCATTAGTGAGTATATAAACCTGAAGCATGCTACAGGTTTATTGCCAAAGTAGGAAGGCTAAATTATTATGAAAACAGACTCATTTCCTTAAAGTACTTTCAACCAAATTAAGAAATGACACGGGTTCCACCTAATGGGTCATCTAAGATGGAATTTAAGTAATCGCCTCCCATAAAATAGCTGGAATAAAGGAGAATGTATATAGAAAGTCACTTGCTGGCTTATAAAACACATCCAGGAAGACTCAAGACCAGAAGTGAGATGTGATAATTATGGTTTCTTATGTAATTGTTTAATACATTCTGTAGGAAAAATTAACATACACTTTAAAAAACTCAAGTAAATGATATTAGAATATGTATTAAATATTAATATGTAATATATACGAATAACCTCTCTCTCTCTCTCTCTCTCTCTCTCTATATATATATATATATCAACCACTTACATTTTTAAGAAAGTTGTGGTTGACAATTCTGTAACTGTTATAGAGGAGAAGTGAATACAATATAGTTTGTACCAATCTATTCCAAATAATGGAACAGAATTTGTGGAAAAAAGTCACAAACTAGAAGATAAAAACATGATAGCTAATAAAGGACAAACCAGGGAAATTGCAACAATTAACATTTCAGTGCTGTAGTTCCTATTTCAAAGATTAAAAAGAAATTTAATAGTCCTCAAAATCTGTTTGTATATATGGTATCATTTTAATTCCTACTTCTTGACAACAAATAAAAAACTGCTCTGTGTTCTTTTTCTATGCTGATGAGAAGAAAGAGTGAGAGGCAGGAAATGGTCAGCTCAGCTGCTAGGTGAAGGAAGGAGGATGTCATTGCTATAGGAGACTTCCTGCGCTAAATCCCTGAGGCTCAGAGGTCACACAAGCCTTTCTTCAGATTAACCTTACCACCAATACATTTCCTTTATGCTCTCAGAATAGCTTCTCCCTTACTACTACTTACTGGGACCCGAGAGGAAAATTAAAGGAACTGAACAAAAAGGTTTATTTTGACTAAGGATACTTTTATATACACTGTGACAAATAGCATAATTAATTTCCTTTTTCTCTTGGCATTTTTTTGGTTCTAAGTTAAGCTTTAGGATTTTTCAGCCCCAGTTTAAACAAGCAATGAGAAAGCTAGTCTGTGACAGTATTAATTGGAGCCTGGATGTCCAAAACTATGCTTTTCCTTTAGCAATTTCTTACGTAGGAAAAAAAAAAAGTCTCTTGGAATAAAAGCAGTAAGGCTACATACATACTGAATATCTAAAAAAGAAAGTTGGCAGAGGACAATGAGTCCAAGATGGTTTTATATACGATAGCTTCATTGCTTTTAATGTCGAGGCTTCAGCCCCTCTGAATCTTTAGGAAGGATCAGGTAGCTGCTATTTCTCTGGATCATGCCTCCTTAATATTTAGTACACTGGGGGGACTCAGCAACTGTGTACCCCAAACCCAAGGATGATAAAAGGGAAGACAAAAGAAAGGGTCAGTAAGCAGTCTGGTGGAGGTAGAGAAAGGACCATCACTGATCTCCCTCCATCCACTCCTCCCAAGACAAGCTGCTTCTTGACAGCATTCCTTTGCTACCCTGACAAATCCAAATACATCTTACTTGTAAGCCTTGGCTAGCATTTACGTACCCCCAAAATGCAAAATCAAGTTAAGTAAGGAGAAATATGAAACAGTTTTCTTGCAAAAAATAAGTTGAATATTGATGTCTATGCATGTTTGAGTGGACTTTAGGTTAACTTTATTATTTTTTAAACTATTTAAAAAAATTTTTATTGTTGTTGGTGTCTTGTTAAAGAAGTTAATAGAAGTTTAAAATCGCTGTTCCTTTCCCTAAGTGGCTTATTATTGCTTTAATGTTTACTTCTACCCGTAAATCTCCTATTCTAATTAGAACAAAGTAGGGAAGAGATTTCAAATAAATCAGTGTGTTGGAAGGTCAGGTCAAAAATAATATAGTAGAAGCACATTAGGATAAACCAGATATTAACTCACCAATCAGAATATTAACTTTCTGCTACATCCTGTAAGTTATGAGGCATGGGACCACAACTGTTTTATTTATCATTTTATCCCCGGCCTCTATCACAATGCCTGGCACATAATCTGTACCCCCAAATTAATTAACAGTAATGTAGTAATACACTATGATATAATAGCTCAGTACAGATGTTAACCCTGTCCCCTAGTGCCAAAATGATACATTCCCTTATAGGCATATTTACCTTGAATTTAAGAAAAAAAACATTAATGTAATAGGACACAATAAGGTAAAAAGAAACCCATTTGTCATATACCAGTCAGGCAATGGGAATAAAAGACCTGAAAGGGCAAAGATATGAAGGTATAAGGATACAATTAGGAATGAGACTTCAAAGCAATAGTTTATAAAGAACTCGTTCTATTCTGGGATATCTACAAAATAATAAACTGTCAAAAAATAACATGGCTTTCTGGGGACATTAGGGCTGTCTATAGCTGAGTCTGAAAGATGTTACCTGATGAAGGACAGTCTGTGGGGTGAGATTGTAACAAATAAGAAAAGAAAAAGATGTCTAGGGCTTCCCTGGTGGTGCAGTGGTTGAGAGTCCGCCTGCCGATGCAGGGGACGCAGGTTCGTGCCCCGGTCCGGGAAGATCCCACATGCCGCGGAGCGGCTGGGCCCGTGAGCCACGGCCGCTGAGCCTGCGCGTCCTGTGCTCCACAACGGGAGAGGCCACAACAGTGAGAGGCCCGCGTACAGCCAAAAAAAAAAAAAAAAAAACAAAAGAAAAAAGAAAAAGATGTCTAAAGGTGAATATTCAAAGGAACAAAGATGCCTTTTGAATGTTATTAGGTCATTCACAGAAAATTGTAGTTTTTTTAAAGTAAACTTTTAGGGTTGGTAGAATATATATATTTTTAAAGATAGCTTGCTATACGTACATAGGAAATAGAAATTTAATTTTGAATAATTAAAAAAAAACAAATAAGCGCTAAAGAGACCAACTTTACTTGCCCTGAAAGGGCAAAGAGGAGTGTAAGTGGGTTCCTTTTCTTCCCAAGACCAGGTAAGTCCTGGAAGGGATGGTTGGAAACTTCTGTTAATTTTGAAACCAAAGAGCAATGTAAAGGTAGAGGGAAAAGTTACTTTGGAAAAAATTCCCAGTGTTTGGAAAGATAGCCCATCTGAAGAATGAGTGGAACAATCCGACTGACAGTTAATCTAGATTGCAACTATAAAATAACTTTAATTCTCTTCATCGTTAACAGCAATGAAGTGAATTCTAGGTAGACAGTTGTCTGATTGTGATATTCAAGTTAAACTAAAGCCTCCGCATGTACCTTGACAGGGTACCATTTTTATGGTGGACTAATCCTATATCATTGGGTACAAATCTGAAACAGAGTGAGTTTCCTGTTTACAGTAAATCACATGTATATAGTGGGTTGTGACCCATATTTACATTTTGAAATACAAGCATATGTAAAATGTACATATGACTTTTATGCTTTATAGAAATGGACTCTTCTTACAAACCATCACAGTCAACTACATTTTCAAAGACATGATAGAAATTTCTTAAAACTCTTACCGATCCCTGAGAATGGTCCAGAGCTCTCCACCTAGGCAAGCTTCCATCAACATATACAAATATTTGCTGTCCTTAAATGTTCTGTATAATCTGTGAATTGCAAACAAGAAAACAAAGATTATAAACGTTACTGTCTTTTAAAAGCATGTAAATGTTTTCAGTGCCCGGAGGATTACAGTCTTACTCTTGATTTACCAAGCTTGAAATTTTATTAAAAGAATGAGAAAGATCTAAATTCACAAAGAGGAAAAAGGAAGCGATGGCTCATGACTAAGATTTTCACACTGTAGGGGGTAGTCTCTCCTTTGAAATGGATTAATCCAAATGATTATGAACCAAGAGGGCTTCCTGGGGTTCCCTAATTCCAATTTGGCTAACGTTTCAAGTGTGGCCTCTTGAGCAATATTTAGTGGTCATAAACATGCAGTGTGCATGGATATTCAGTAGATGACACTTTAAAATATAGATGTGTATGACATTTATGCACTGTTCACTTAAATTCACGTGATACCCTGTTTTCATCAAGTGCCACTGGCAAATTAACTAGAAAAGCTTCTGCGTATTAAAAAAAAAAAACACCCCATTATTGTCTTATCAGTGCTCTCAAAATACTCTGATGGGATAGTCATTTCATTTTTTAACAACTTCAAAAAATATTCAAATAAAGACTATTCAAGGTAAAATAGTTTGATTTTTGGTATTTTGTCTTTCACGCACCAGAGGTCTATGCAGAGTTCCTGGAATAACAGGATAAAAATGGAACATTAAGAACTCTGATATCTCCTTTGGGGAAAACATGTTGTTTTCACAGAATCTGATTCTCATTTAAAAAAAAAAAAAAAAGAATCAAAATTTTAGTGTTTTTTTTATTTAGTAAAAACTTTTTAAAAATCAGATTAAAAAATATGTTTCTTAGTGTGAATCAAATGTGTAACAGTGAGCACAAATGTGGTTGCTTTTCCACTTGGAGTTGGGGACTTGAGCCCTGGGGCAGGGTCTTTACCTCACTATGAAATCGGAATGAGCCCCCTGCATGATCTGCTTCTCCGAGCGGATGTGCTCCTGCTGTCTCGTATCCACGATGTGGCGTTTCTTGAGAATTTTCATTGCAAACGTTTTGGATTCTTCACTTTTCAATTGGACCTTAAAGAAAGCCAGAAGGGAGTAAGTGAGGAAAAAAAAAAAAACAACCCACAGAGCTAATATAACAGAATGCATTCTTAGCCCCAAATTAACAGGTGCATGGAGCACTGAAATGACACCCCAAACACCACCTGTATCACAGTAAAGCCTTGCTGGAGCTGGGTTTGAATTCCAGGGCTCACAGCTATTGCCCAATCTCATTCCACTGGAACGGATGCATTTTCACTAACTGGGTTGCCAATTAGTTTTGTGCCCACTGGGATTAGAAGAGGGAAAGTGTATTTGATTCTCATTGTATTATTTCATTTCATTTCAGATAATGTGTTTGAGTATACTTTACAGTTTTTCTCCTTCATTCAGAAAAGTAAAAATAAAAACGAATTCCTTCTCCAGTTTTACTTCGAGTGTGGAAAAAGTAGGACCATACGGTCCTATACGCTTTTCCTCTTTTTAGTCCTAGTCCACAGACATTTCTAGAGTTATTTAATTCAATGATAGACCCTTGTCTCTGCTGAGACTGAAAATTTATGTACTGTTATTTCTTCTTTTTATCTCACAGTCTTTCCCTTCTTTCCATTAAAAAAAAAAAAAAGATAGTAACAAGATTTCTTTCTAAAGACTTCGGAAACTACTTTTCTTTTCCTCTCAAATAGGCATGATGGCTTTAATCCTGTCTGACCTTAAACCTTAACTCCTTAGTTATACTAACTGGGAGACCTAAGCTGAGCCTTGTGTCCCCAATGCTTCCAAGCCTCTGTTGCAGCCCCACATGGCTCTCGGTGGCTCTGGAGAGAGCTTGGGTCCTCCAGATGACATTCCTCAGACAGGCTGCTGGTCTGTGTTCACTGTTTTACACAATATTTCAACAAGGTGACTTGCAAGGAAAAGAAGAGAGAGAACTGAGCTAATCACTTAAGGGCAATATAAAAGCGTTACCATTGAGTGTTCTCAAACCACAGAACTCTCAAGATAATACCAAACAGCCCATGTCTTTCTGAACTAATGAAAGCCTTGGAGAAATAACATGATAAGCTGTTTCTGCTTGTCAGCTGAAGTGTGGCTGTCCCCTCTTTAGTTGTGAATTGTTTACTGCTTTAGCTGCAGGGATAGTGAAGGTCTTAAGTGTCTTGCTCATGTACACATGGACAGACTGAATTCCATTGAGAGAACATTAATGTGGCAAGCTCTTTAGAGGAAAACACGAGGACACTTCAAATAAATAGGCCTCAGTTTGCTGCCAGCATTTGAGAATCTATATGACAGGTTAGAGGGGAAAAGGCATTTGAAAATGCCTTAAACAGCTAAAGGCCCTCTACTCCATTTGTGAAACTCTTTGAGATGACAGATTAGTGTGATACAAATGAATTCAGTTAAAGTTCATAATAAAATACAAAAATGTGAAAACCCACTTCTAAAATAAATCTGGATAAGAAAGATGACATGAAAAATGAGCCGTGTCAGAGGAGAAGAAATCAGACCGTATTCCCTCTTTAGAGTCTTACCCAGGTAAATGACTGAAAAGTAGATCACACACCCAATGTACAAATTATTCTCTTTAGAGATGGTAACACACATTTTAACTTGTGCACAGGTTAGGAGGAAAGAACCCTGGCTTTAGGGTAACAGGTCTGGACTTAAATCCTGACTCCACTTAAGGCCTCTCTCAGTCCTCTTAGGCAGTTGAGTAACTGCTCTGAGGCCCAGTTCTTGCTGAGGATAACACCACCTACTGTATGGAGTTATTGGGACCTTAAATGAGAAAGTGCCACTGCATGGGCATTCAGTGATGGTCTCTCTACATGTACCTTGGGTAGATCAAATGTTATCTTTAAAACAAGGCCAGATCATGTCACTTCTCTGTTCAAAACACTGCAGTGGCTTCCCATCTCACTCATGGTAAAGACAAAGCTGTCACACAGTCCGACAAGGTCCTACATTATCTGAACCCCCATTCCCTGTAAGCCTCACTTCCTCCTTGCTCACTGTGCTCAGGTCACACTGGCCATCTTGCTGCGCCTTGAGCATAACAGCAAGCTCTTGCTTCAGGCCATTTGCACATGCTATTCTTCTGCCTGAATATTGTCTCACAGTTATCCTCAGGGCTTGCCCTCTCAGTTCCCTCAATTCTCTGCTCAAATGTTTCCTAATCAGAAAGTCTCTCCTCACACTAGTCTACATAAAAGAGTAATCACCTACTTCTCCCTTCCCTTTTTTAGTGTTCTCTGGTAGCTCTTATCACAAGCTAATGCACCAAATATTTATTCTGATTATTTGTTTAGTATCTGTTTCTTTTCACCAGTCTGTAAGCAACCCAAGACTGGGGATTTTTTGTCCACTGTGCCTGACAAAGGATAAATGCTCATTAAATGTCTGTTGACTAAATGAATCAAAGAAAGAATGAAATAAGCCATGATGACTTATCACTGGCAAAGCCACAAAGAGAGCTGGTATCTCAGCTCCATACTGTGTATCTCTGAGGTTAACAGCATAAAAACAAGGGAAGCTATAAATGACAAGTATGTAGCATTTGCTCTTTTTCTTCTTTCCAAAACTGCCACTATTCATAAAAAAGGAAGAAAAGATTTCTAAATGCTGATGCTTCACAGGAAATATACATGCCAAATATCTATGTGATACAACTCTGAATTTTCAGTTGTTATATTTACAAGATGTTTTCTTAACCTTGCTTTTCCTTGAATGACTAAAATGTGATATTATTCCCAAAAAGCCTACTATATTAATAACATCATCTCTAGGATAATGTCATCTGGGTCTTGGGGACAGTTATCCATCTACATCTAAATACAAAAGAAATGTATGAAGAGACAAAAAGAAATGTGTTCACTGATATGTTAACCATGGTTTCCTCTTAGGGAGATTTTTAGTTGATTTAGCTCTTTTTAACTTTTTTGAATCACTCAATTTTTGTACAATTAGCATATCTCACTTTTATGGTAAGTAAAAATAATGACTCTGGTCATGGAAAAAAAATTTTTAAGTCTCTTTTAAATCAGAATAGCTATTTATCATTGTCTGACTCTCTCAAAGGATTCTGGTTCGGTGGAAACCACTCTATTAGAATTCCATGTATGCAAAGACCTTGAGAAGTTCTGTATAGGATAGCAACCTATTCAAGTTCGGGCTGAGGCACACTATTCATCTCCTTCAAGTACGTGCCATAATTTTTCCTTTCAATATAAACTCTCAGTGTAAGTTACAGCAATTTGTATTTCGAGAGCCTAAGCTATTAATGCTTTATTATGAAAGTGTTTTCACAAAACTAATACATGAAAAATTTTAAGGTGAAATTTAGTTTGCTTTTTATTTGTCCTATTGGTCAAATTAATTATACCAAGTCCACTTGTGCCAATTTGAGATGATGATGATTTTGTAGCAGGCCAGCTAGAGATATGACATAAATGTTGAGTGTGAACAGAAGAAGGCAAAAGAAGAGGAAAGGAATACATTTCTTCTTCTTGCTCAGGAATCCTTCCCAGCCTGGTTGGTTAGGCATGATTCCCAGGTTTGTCTTTGCAGACTATCCTAACCCCATCTAGATGTACAGGCTAATGCACTGGTTGAGAATGTGAGCTTTGAAATTTGACTACCTTTGTTTAAATCTCAACCTTTTTTTTTTTTTTTTTTTTGATCTTGGACAAATTTCTGAAACTCTGTCTTTGTTTCCTCATCTGTAATATGTGGATAATTCTCTTAGGTTACCTGTGAACATGAAATAAAAGGGCCTATATATCAAACACAGTGTCTGGAACAGAGAACACATTCAGTTAGTTGCCTTTATTCTTTTGTGCTTCTTAGTTTAATGGTCTCTTCAGGCCAAAGCAATTTTCTCAAAATATGATCCACCACAGGATGAATGCCACTTTGTACCCATTCCTATTCCCACCCCATCCACTTCAGTTCTACCAAGGGAATAGTAGAGGTTTGAGAAGCTACATCTAAAAGATTGCTGGCCCTTGTACCATACTGGTTTCACTCTCAAGATTTCTAGAAAGGAGACATGAATGAGAAAATGCTAATACTCAATATATTTCTTCTATGTTTTATAAGTAATGCTATGTGCTATATCAGAAATTAAAATTGGAAAAAGTTTCATTTACAGTAAAATGTTACTTCAGTGTGAATCACTGTGTTGCCATTTGAAGGAATGTATCCTTGAGCAAAGTGAATCTTAATGTGGGAATTTTTGACAAAGATTTTGACATGTTCTTAACTATCAGGTTCTAGCTGGTGCCCAAATAATACTGACCTGAAGGTGAGAGGCAATGCCACTAGCATTTTAAAGAGCTTTGAAGACACAATTGCTGGCTGTATTTAAATACATGCTTTCTTTTATCTGGGGCAGGCACTTGCTTTATAAAGGCTTGTCTCCTGTTGGACCTAATTCTTTGCTCTTGCGAGGAAGGAGGGTTACGATCAGAGCAAGGTTAAAACTAGCTCAGTGCCGATGACTGGGAGCTGGTCCTTAGAATCTGTTTGTCCATTCATCTATTTAACTTTTTATTAACAGTTCATAGTTTATTTTGCACTGCAGATACCTTTTCATTATTTTGGAAGAAAATGAATTTCTGAACTATACTGTAATTAAAATGATTTATTAAATATAAGGTTTGAACTGTCAATATCACTTGGCCTATTATTATGCAAAATTCCTTTATAAAGTAGTTCAAATTACATTTCCATGCACAACGGGAAAGGGTGACTCACTTAGGTAAGCTAATACTATAGAACAAAGATGATGAGGTGTTCTTAGAAAAGCTTATACAGGGGGAGGTGGCCAAGATGGCAGAGTAGGAAGACCCTGAACTCACATCCTCTAACAGACACACCAAAATTACAACTACTTACAGAGGTACCATCTATGAGAATGACCTGAAGGCTAGCAGAAAAGATTTTCTACAACTAAAGACATAAAGAAGGAACTACCACGAGACGGGAAGGAGGGACAGAAATGCAATATTGTCAGGACCCACACCCTTGGGTCAGCAACTCACAAATAGGAGGAATATCACAATCATAGAAGTCCTCTCCAAGGAGCGAGGGGTCCAAGTCCCATATTGGACTCCCTGGCCTGTGGGTCCTACACCTGCAATATGAGCCCCTACAACGTCTGGCTTTGAAAACCAGCGAGGTTTGTGTTTGGGAGAGCAGGAGGGCTTTAGGAAACAGAGACTTCACTCGTAAAGGGTGTGCACAAAATCTCACACACTCCAAGTCCCAGTAGCTTGAAAGGACCCTGGATCAGACCCACTTACTGATCTTAGAGAGCCTCTGGAGAGGCGGGGGGCAAGTAGGAGCACCCTTGGTGATGAAGACACTGGCAGCAGCCATTTTAGGGGGCTCGTTCTACCATGTGGACACAGGCGCTGGCAAGTGCGACTTTGGAATCCTCTATCCTGTTAGTGCTGGGTACTCGGCACCAGGCCCAGGCTGGCACCTTCCCCAAGATGCACTCTGCCTCTCTGGCCCAGGTCATGCATACGGCTGTGTGGGGACTCAGCCCCACCACCAGTGGACTAGCACCAACTATGCAGGAAGCCTACCCTCCAGTGGGGCCTGCAGCCACTGCATGACGTATAGCCTTGGAGCCAACTGGCCTGGGTGGGGCAAGCCTGCTTACCAGCGCACCCACAGTAGTCAGCCCTACAACAACAGGAGTGTGCAAGTGGCCCACAGAGGGGCCTCCCCTAGAGCATACAGCTCTGCTAACTAGAGGGGAGTGTACTGCTGGGACACATAGGCTATCTCCCCCATAAGGACACGTCTCCAAGATCAGAAAATATAATTAACATACCTAATACACAGAAATAAAACCAGAGACTTAGGCAAAATAAGGAGAAAGAGGGATATGTTCTGAACAAAGGAACAAGACAAAACCTGAGAAAAAGAACTAAATGAAGTGCAGATAAGCACTCTACCCAGTAAAGAGTTCAAGATAATGTTCATAAAAATGCCCACTGAGCTTGGGAGAAGAATGGCTAAACACAGAATTTCAACAAAGAGTTAGAAGATATAAAGAGAACCAAACAGAGCTGAAGAACACATTAAGTGAAATGAAAAATACACTAGAAGGAATCAAAAGTAGATTAGATGATACGGAGGAATGGATAAGTGATCTAAAAGACAGAGTAGTGGAAATCACCCAAGCTGAGCAGAAAAGTGAAATAAAGGATTAAAAAAATAAGAATAGTTTGAGGCCTCTGAGACAACATTTAGTGTACTAACATTCACATTATAGGAGTCCCAAAAGCAGAAGAGAGAAAGGGACAGAGAACTTACTTGAAGAGAGAATAGTAAAAAATATCCCCAACTTAGGGAAGGAAACACATCCAGGTTCAGAAAGCACAGAGTCCCAAACAAGATCCACCCAAAGAGGTCCACACCAAGACACATTATAATTAAAATGGCAAAAACTAAAGCTAAAGAGAGAATCTTAAAAGCATCAAGAAAAAAGAAAATAGTTACGTACAAGAGAAATCCCATAAGGTATCAGCTGACTTTTGAGCAGAAACTTTGCAGTCCAAAAGGGAGTGGCACAATATATTTAAAGTGATGAAAGGAAAAAAACCTACAACCAGGAATACTCTACCAAGCAAGGTTATCATTCAGATTTGAAAGAGGTGAAGAGTTTTACAAACAAGCAAAACCTAAGAGTTCAGCACCACAAAAACCAGCTTTACAAGAAATGTTAAAGGAACTTCTCTAGGCAGTAAAGAAAAGGCCATAATTAGAAATATAAAAATTATAAAAAAAAAATCTCACTGGTAAAGGCAATAGATCAACTACTTACAAAGTTAGCAGGAAGGTTAAAAGACAAAAGTAGTAAAATTATCTATATTCACAGTAAGTAGTTAAGGGATACAGACAAAAAAGATACAAAATATGACATCAAAAAAATTAAACAGGAGGGGGGAAGTAAAAATGTAGAGTTGCTAGAATGTGCTTGACCTTGAGCTCATCAATGTAAAATATTACTATAATAATATATATGTTGTTATATATGAACCTCATGGGAGCCACAAAGCAAAAACGTGTAATAGATACACACACAAAAAGAGAAAAAAATCCAAAGATAACAGTAAAGATTCTCATCAAATCACAAGGAAAAAGAGCAAAAGAAGAAGAGAGGAGCAAAAAAGAACTACAAAAAGAACCAGAAAACAATTAACAAAATGACAAGTACATACCTATCAATAATTACATTAAATGTAAATGGACTAAATGCTCCAATCAAAAGGCATAGAATAGCTGAATGGATACAAAACCAAGATCCATTTATATGCTGCCTACAACAGACTCACTTCAGATCTAAAGACACACACAGATTGAAAGGGAGTGGATTGAAAGATATTCCATGCAAATAAAAATGAAAAGAAAGCCAGGGGAGCAATACTTAATATCAGACAAAGTATACTTTAAAACAAAGACTATAACAAGAGACAAAGAAGGGCATTATGTAATGATCAAGGGATCAAGCCAAAAAGAAGATACAACAACTGCAAATATATATACACCCAACTTAGGAGCACCTAAATACATTAAGCAAATATTAACAGCTATAAAGGGAGAAAGTGACAGTAATACAATAACAGAAGGGAACTTTAACACCCAACTTATATCAATGGACAGATCAGACAGAAAATCAGTAAGGAAACACTGGCCTTAAATGACATATTAGATCATATGGACTTAATATATACAACATTTCTTCCAAAAACAGCAAAATACATGTTCTTTTCAAGTGCACATGGAACAAATATCCAGGACAGAGTACATGCTAGGCCCCCAAACAAGTCTCAATAAATTTAAGAAGACTGAAATCATATCAAGCATCTTTTCTAACCACAATGGTGTGAAACTATAAGTTAACTGAAAGAAAAAAACTGCAAGAAACACAAACATGTGGAGTCTAAAACACATGCTACTCAACAACCATTGGGTCACTAAAGAAATTAAAGAGGAAATCAAAAAAATACCTGGAAACAAATAAGAATGGAAAAACAACAATCCAAAATCTATGGGATGCATAAAAGCACTTCTAGGGTAAAGTTTAATGTCATACCAGCCTACCTCAGGAAACAAGAAAAATCTCAAATAAAAACATGTAACCTTATACTGAAAGGAACTAGAGAAAGAAAAACAAACAAATCCAAAAGTTAGTAGAAGGAAAAAAAAATACATATGAGAGCAGAAATAAATAAAATAGAGACAAAAAAAAGAAACTATTAGTGAAACTAAGAGCTGGTTCTTTAAAAAGATAAACTGTTAGCAAGACTTATCAAGTTAAAAAGAGAGCCCAGGGGCTTCCCTGGTGGCGCAGTGGTTGCGCGTCCGCCTGCCGATGCGGGGGAACCGGGTTCGCGCCCCGGTCCGGGAGGATCCCACGTGCCGCGGAGCGGCTGGGCCCGTGAGCCGTGGCCGCTGGGCCTGCGCGTCCGGAGCCTGTGCTCCGC
>NC_041233.1:44276780-44333419 GCF_002837175.3 Physeter macrocephalus
GGAGCGGCTGGGCCCGTGAGCCGTGGCCGCTGGGCCTGCGCGTCCGGAGCCTGTGCTCCGCGACGGGAGAGGCCGCAGCGGAGGGAGGCCCGCATACCACAAAAAAAAAAAAAAAAAAAAAAAGAGCCCAAAAATAAAATCGGAAATTAAAGAGGAGAAGTTACAGTCAACACTGCAGAAACACAAGGCGTCATAAGAGATTACTATGAACAATTATATGGTAATAAAATGGACAACCTAGTAGAAATGGATAAATCCCTAGAAAGATACAATATCCCCAAACGGAATCAGGAAGAAACAGAAAATATGATCAAACAATACCAGTAATGAAACTGAATCAATAATAATAATGGTAATAGTAGTAATAATAATAATAATAAATAACTCCCAACAAACATGAGTCCAGGACCAGATGGCTTTAGAGGTGAATTCTAGAAGACATTTAAATAAGACTTAATACCTATATTTTTCAAACTACTGCCGAAAATTAAAGAGGAAAAAAATGTTTCGGAACTCATTCTACCAGGCCAGCATCACCCTGATACCAAAACCAGAAAAAGATACCACAATAAAAGAAAAATACAGGCCAAATATCACTGGTGAATATAGATGCAAAAACCCTCAACAAAAATATTAGCAAACCAAATGCAGCAATACATTAAAATGATCATAAACCATTATCAAATGGGATCGATCCCAAGGATGCAAGGATGTTTAATGTCTGCAAGTCAATCAGTATGATACTCCGCATTAACAAATTGAAAAATATCATCTCAACAGACACAAAAAATCTCGTGACAAAATTCAACATTGACTTATAATGAAAACTCTCAGCAAAGTGGGAATAGTGGAAAAATACTGCAATATAATAAAGGCCATACATGACATAGCCACAGCCAACATCATATCCAACAGTGAAATGCTAAAAGCATTGTCTTTAAGGTTAGGAACAAGACAAGGATGCCCACTCTCACCACTTTTATTAAACATAGTACGGAAAGTCCTAGCTATAGCAATCAGGCAAGAAAAAGAAATAAAAGGAATACAAGTGGGAAAGAAGCAGTAAAACTGTCACTGTTTGCAGATGACATGATATTATATATAGAAAATCCTAAAGATATCACCAAAAAAACTATTAAAACTTATAAATGAATTTGGTAAAGTTTCACAATACAAAATTAATATACAGGAATCTGTTGGATTTCTATACACTATCTGATAGTTCAGATATCAGAACTATAAGGTAAATTAAGAAAACAGTCCCATTTATAACTGCATCAAAAGAATACCTAGGAATAAATCTAACCAAAGAGGTAAATAATTGTACCCTGAAAACTAGAAGACATTAATGAAAGAAATTGAAGATGACAAAAACAATCAGAAAGCTACTCCATGCTCATGAATTGGAAGAATCAATGTTGTTAAAATAACCGTACTACCCAAGGCAATCTACAGGTTCAATGCAATCCCTAGCAAAAGGCATTTTTCACAGAACTAGAACAAACAATACTAAAATTTGTATGGAAACAAAAAAGACCCTGAGTAACCAAGGCAATCTTGAGAAAGAAGAACAAATTTGTGGGGGGGGATCATGCTCTCTGATTTCAAACTATACTGCAAAGCTACAGTAATCAAAACAGTAGGTACTGGCACAAAAACAGACACAGAGATCAATGGAACAGAACAGAATGTCCAGAAGTGAACCCACACTTATATGGTCAATTGATCTACGACAAAAGAAGCTAGGATATACATTGGGGAAAAGATAGGCTTTCCAATAAATGGTTCTGGAAAAAACTAAACAGCTACATGCAAAAGAATCAAACTGACAACTTTCTCATACCATATACAAAAAATAAACTCAAAATAGATTAAAGACTTAAATATGAGTCCTGAAACTATAAAACTCCTAAAAGAAAATATAGGGAGTAGGCCCTTTGACATCAGTGTTAGCAATATATTTCTCAATATGTCTCCTCAGGGAATGGAAACAAAAGCAAAAATAAACAAATTGGCTATACCAAACCAAAAATCTGTTGCACAGTGAAGGAAACTATCAACAAAACAAAAAGTTGGCCTATTGAATGGGAGAAATATTTGCAAACATCACGTCAATAAGGAGTTAATGTCCAAAATATACAAAGAAACCATACAACTCAACATCAAGAAAACCCTAAACAATCCAATGAAAAAATGGGCAGAGGAACTGAACAGACATTTGTCCAAAGAAGACATACAGATGGCCAACAGACACTTGAAAAGATGCTCAACATCACTAATCATCAAGGAGATGCAAATCAAAACCACAATGAAAATCCACCTCACACCTGTCAGAATGGCTATCATCAAAGATACAACAAATAACAAATGTTGGTGAGGATGTGGAGAAGAGGGAACCCTCATGCACTGTTGGTGGGATTGTAAATTGGTATATATAGCCGCTGTGGAAAGAGTATGGAGGTGCCTATAAAAAATTAAAAACAGAACTGCCATATGATCCAGCAATTTCACTTCTGGGTATTTACTCAAAAAACCCCAAAACACTAATTCCCAAAGATATATACATCCCAATGTTCATAGCAGCATTATGTACAATAGCCAAGATATGGAAGCAACCTAAGTGCCCATCAATAGACAAATGGATAAAGAAGATGTGGTGTGTGTGTGTTTTATATAAAATAAAATATTACTCGGCCATAAAAAAATGAAATCTTGCCATTTGCAACAACATGGATGGATCTAGAGGGTAGTATGCTAAGTGAAATGTCAGAGAAAGAGAAATACTATATGATCTCACTTATATGTGGAATCTAAAAGCAAACCAAACAAAACTAAACGAAAAGAGACTCATAGACACAGAAAACAAATGTGTGGTTGCCAGAGGGGAAGTAAGTGGGGGTGGTAAAATAGGTGAAGGGGATGAAGAGGTACAAATATCCAGTTATAAGATAAATAAGTCAGAGGGATGTAACATACAGCATAAGGAACATGGTCAATAATATTGTAATAACTGTATGGGGACAGATGATTACTAGGCTTAACTGCAGTGACCATTTCATAATGTATGCAAATATCAAGTCACTATGTAGTACACCTGAAACTAACATAATATTGTACATCAACTATATTTCAAGAAAAGAAAAGAAAAGCTTACACAGGAAACCTGGGTTCTAGTCCTAGGTCTTTCACTAATAGGTTTATGTTTAGTCATATAATCTTACTGGGCCTCAGGCCACCTCTCAGAAAATGAAGGGCCAAACTAAATTACATCTAAGGGTTCCTTCCAGCCGCAAGATTCTATGAACCTGAAATTTGACAAAATAAATATGCATTTTGAAAGCATATTATATTTAACCTTATGGAAACAGCCCAACAAACCTGCGGCAATAGCTTGGGCCAAAGGATAAAGGGGGAATTACCCAAGTAACACAAAGGTAGCATAAGGAAGCATGATGGTTCACTCTGGAAGCATGACCCTGAGTTTACAGCACATGCATATTCTCCTGGGATGTGGAGGTTTTATTTGCTCTGTTCTCTCAACCCCAACACGTAGAGGGGATCTGCTTCTTAACTGTTGTATTTTCTGTGTTACTAATTGTCAAAGAACATGCATTGGATAGAAATAGTAGTAGCTTTCCCAAGAAGAGCATTAAAACAGACTCCAAGGCGTAAGGAAATCTAGGCAGAGTCATCCTAATTGTAATAGCTGGACAACAGCAAAATAAGAATGGCAAATATTTTCTCTAAACAAACCAGCAAACCAGCACACAATTTAATCAGGCAATCCATGTTACACGTGATGGCATGAAATCATTTCTTTATTTTGGGCTGTCTTTAAACAGGGAGGAAATAGATTTCTAAGTAATCCAGGAACAATGTGGCCATGGTCTGTATTGTAAAATTTAGGTAGCTCACATTTAATCCAAATTGAGGTAATTTACAGAATTCATGACAAGGTCTATAGTGAAAAGAAAAGTTCTATAAGTGAAGATGGAAAGGAGGGAGGGAGGGAGGGAGGAAGGCAGGCAGGCAGGCGGGGGGAGGGAGGGAATAAAGGAAGGAAGGGAAGGAAAGAAAGAGAAAGAAAACCATAGACTGAGAAAAATGTATAGGTCCTATTCTATAAGATAAACTGTGCCAAACTGTGGGAGTATGCTTTTCTCTACTCTGGTTACAGTTCTCAACCAGATTCACCAAAAGAGGCAAAAGACCCATAATAAAACTTTTAACAACCAAGTAAACCAGCAAGCCAACTATTACACCCTCTAGACATGCATAAACACTAGGTTGTTCTGTCTCCATCATTTTGCAATACTCCCCTATTGCCAGACAATGCTTCACAACCTATCAGATACTGGCCTCAAACTCCATGTTCAGGAAACAACTTAAACAGCTCTGTTCAGTAGCAGCTGGGTACAGTAACAAAGCTGAAGTAGGGTATAAAATAAAGGAGCCATAAAATCACCATAAACTTCAAAAAGAAAAAAGGCATGAAGTTGCTGTGTATTAAACACCTTTATATTCAGATCCACATTGAACTAAATTTACAATTATACATGTAGAAAATAAAAATATTTAGTGGAAAACAAAGTTTTAGTGTAAGAAAACAAACATGCAGTAAAAAAGGCTAATCTTCAGAGAGAGAGTAAATTAGTAGTTGCTGGAGCTGAGGGTAGGAATGGAGAGTATTTGCAAATGGGCCACAAGGGTTCTATTAAAGTGATGGAAATGTTCTAAAATTGGATTGTGGTGGTGATTGTACAATTCTGTGGTAAGTAGATTATACCTCAACAAAGCTTTTAAGGAATTTTAAAATAAGAAAAAGCCAGAAAATATGTGTATCTATATTTTTTAGTTCTTGTCTTTATTGATTGTGAGATAGGTATATTTTTAATTTACATTTTAAGGAACTAAATGTCAGAAATGTTTTTCTTTCTATGCTTATCTTTACCCCTTCAATAAAAGTTCCCCAATTAATCAAAACTATATTTCATTTTTATTCTAGTTTCTGTAAACTATTAACATTTTTAAGACTTTATATGTAAAATTTATTTCATAGGTAACCACTAAGTAAACTATATTAATGGTGAGGTATATCAATTTCAGAACAAAGAACCTAGAAAAAGTAGCTTTTCAAAATTTATTTTATCTATTCTTTTTCATTTGATCCCACTTGCCATTTGCACAAGTGATAATCAAGAGACAATCTCTCTGCTTTTCATCCTTGTTTTCCTTCCCAGGGTCACCTCAACTTCTTATCAAAATGTAACGCCATTTTCTCTGTAACTTGCCTTTAGACCTAAAATTCAATTTTACAGCTAGTGATAAGAAACATAAGGAAATACCTGTATTTTTAAATTCAAATTGAGTTGAAAACATGTGAAGCAATTTTCATAGAGGAAATAGTTTTCATTTTAATTTTTTAAGAAGACATTTAACTTTTAGTTCAGAGGAAGATAAGAAAAAGAACTTCATACTTTTCTGTTTTTAATTACAACATGAACAAAAGTTTGGACTATTTTATAGAAATCATTTGCAAAGGAAAGAGCACTTGTGATTTCCCTTACTAGGGAATTAGCACTGCTACATTTTGACTCAAAAGGCTACCTACGTTGATTCAAGATTGTTTCCTGAGATGTGAAATTTAAATACACCATTTCTCTTCCCTACAGTACTTGGGTTAAATAAACCTATTTCATTTTTTAGGGATATTAAAATTGATTTTATTACCTATGATGCACTTTAAATTGTTTTCCTTCGTAATCAAATCGTTTCTTTCCCTTAAGATTTAATTTCTATGCATAATCTCACTCATATAAAGAAATACTACATGAAATAGTTTTAAACTGTTGAATATTTCACGTAATTCAACTTAGTCTAATACTTAAAAGCACACTTAAAAAGTTGAGTATCATAAGTTGACACTTCAACTTCTTTCATTTATTGACGCAGTGAAGATTTAAAATGAGTTTAAATGCTATAGAGAGAATCATATATGGCAAAATTCAACTCTCTGAGATGTGATCAGATTAATTCATGAGAGGTTTTGCATTCTAATCACACTTTTGAGATGTTAGACATAAATAACTTTATAATTTTTTTAACCTGTTACTGGAAGACTTTTAATCAAATGGCTTATAATCAGATCTTAATGTCCTAATATATGCTATATTCAAACTTCACCCTTTCTGATATTAAAAAACATGTAACTTCTTTCTCTGTTTTTCTACTTCAAAATTTTCACGAGATTTCGTACTTCACATGTAGTTAAGCCAGTTCAACATGTGTTTACTGGTTTTTGGCTTATGCTGACTTATCTATGAAAAACAGTCGCATTAAACATTGAAACTGCTTTGTTCATGAAAGTGGAAGCTGAGATTGCAGCCATGACCAGACAGTGGTTCCCATTGGTTTAGCTTGTTACTTTTGGGGTGTTGATGATCTCCCCACTCTTACTGTGAATTTGCAAGGCAGTTAACTGAATCTGGGGCTAAGTACAAAGCCATGTGGCTCACAAAAATCTCCTGATTTCTTAGCCCAGTGTTTAGCCTAATATATGGTATATGTCAGCGCAATGGGGGATGTTAATATGAAGGACAGAATATGAATTAGCAATAAATTAAATGCATACAGCTGATGAGCTACAGTGAAACATTCAGAATCATCTATTTTATATTTATTTCTAGAAAGCAAGATAAATCATTTCATTTTATTTAAGAGAACATGGCTATTTTCAACATTATTAACATACACAAGGAGACTGTTTTTCCCTTTCATGGAGGGGATCTCTCTTTGAAAGTGTTTACATAAAATTTTCAGGGACGAGGAATACATCTTGGCACAAAGTAAACTACCTTATTCAGAAGAGAAATTATGATGTTTATTTTTGGGAGCACTGCCACCTAAAAATAGCCCATCTAGTCACCTTATAGTGTATTCTTTTATTTCATGGGTGGAAGTTGAGAGCTGAGTCTGTGTTTATTTGCAGTCTTCACTTGACCTAATGCCCCCAAAGGCCCAATGCCTTAAAGTCTAATCTTCTTTAAGAATATAATACAGTTATACCCTGTCAGTTGGTTATCTAGTATTTCTCACTGCTCCCTCACACAACCTCTAGTCAGGCCACTTGCTTTGGTGTCCTGTGAAAACACGTGGCCTTCTGTGTTGTAAACTTTTCCTGGAATGGCCTTTCCCCCAGATGGCCTTTTCGCATCTGTTCATTTAAATCCCAACCTATTCTCTAAGCCCTGGCTCAAGTTCTGTGTCTTCTCAGGGCCTCGCTACATCATCAGCTCCAAATGCTCTCTTTTTGAGATGCTGAGAACCCTTCTTCATGATTTAGAATTTAATGCAATACTATAGGATTTCACTTGCTATTTTTCATATGTATTGATCTTATCTTCTTACTTAGGAGAAAGCAAGATGTTCTTTGAGGGCACGGATCACACATGATATTGCTATAGCCTACAAAAAATATTTAGGAATTTTTTTAATAGATAAACTTTTACTGAATGTGACGTGACCATAAATTCACTGCATTAAAAAAAATCAAATTTACGTCACAGAAAACAAAAAGGTGAGTGACCAAACTGTTAAGTGGTGATAAAACAGTTCATTCAAAACTTATCTTAAGCCATGGAAAGACATGTCCAGTGCCTTCTAGGTTTACAGTTGTCCCTTAGTATCCGTGAGGGATTGACTCCAGTCTCCCCTGTGGATACCAAAATCCTTAGATGCTCAAGTCCCTCATATAAAATGGAATAATATTTGCATATAACCTAAATACACCCTCCCGTATACTTTAAATCATCCTTAGATTGCTTATAGTACCTAATACAATGAAAATGCTATGTAAATAGGTATAAATACAGCATAGGTAATATATAAATAGTTGTAAATACAATGTAAATGCTATGTAAATTGTTTCTGGTGCATGTCAAATTCAAGTTTTGCTTTTTGAAACCTTATCGAATATTTTCAATCTGAGGTTGGATGAATTCATGGATGGGGAACCTGTGAATATTGAGGGCCAACTGTGGATTGATCTTTCTAGAAAAACATGAAGGTTTAGAGGAGGAAATGCTAACATTTTACTTTATTATAGAACACTAATTTCAAACACTTTTAAAGAAAAATGTTCATTTCAATAGATGGCTAGTATATAAAATTCCTGTAATTTCAAAAGATGTATAAGAGTGTGACTGTTCTGTTTGTTGTCATTCATTTAGTCTAAATTGTATTCCAGCTATCAATGTACTAAAGAGAATATATTCTACAGTAACGATGAATTCATCCATATTTTACCTTATTTGTATACGTCAAAGCAGAGATAAATTTTATTACCTGTGATTTCGGCTTAGAAACTATCTTGTGGTTAGATGTTTTAAGAAGTTGCAGTATACAGGCATACTTCATTTTATTGGACTTCATTTTTTATCACACTTTGCAGATACTGCATTTTTAACAAATTGAAGGTTTGTGGCAACCCTGTGTCGAGGAAGCCCGTCGACAGCGTTTTTCCAACAGCATTTGCTCACATCGTGTCTCTGTGTCACATTTTAGTAATTCTCACAGTATTTCCAACTTTTTCATCATTATTATATTTGCTATAATAATCTGTGATCGGTGATCTTTGATGTTACTACTCACTGAAGACTCATGATAGTATTTTATAGCAATAAAGTATTTTTTGCTTAAGGTATGTACATTGTTTTTTTAGACATAATGCTCTTGCATGCTTTATAGACTATAGTATACTGTATACATAACTGTCATATGCATTGGGAAACCAAAACATTCCTGTGACTTGCTTTATTGTGATACTTGCTTTATTGCGGTGGTCTGGAATTGAACCCGCAATATCTCTGAGGAATGCCTGTATTGTGACTGCACCTATTACGTTCAATTAGCATTTATCAAATTGGATTTTCATTAGCTATCTGAATAACTTATTTTCTCAGAAATCAACACTATCACAATTACTAATTTGTGTCAGTTTTCATTCTTTTGAAGAATAAATATAAATGAGGATGACATATTTAATAATAATACAAGTAGGGTATTTCTAGAGAAAAGGCTATGTTAAAATGAGGCAATTTTGAGTTTTCAACCAGCATAGTGTCCTTATTCAGCTTGGCTACAGAGGACACAAGGCCTTAGGATGGCAGGGTTTCCCAGGCATCCTCTGCAGCATAAATCACAGTGGGCACAAATGGCAGTGCTGTCCAGCGATCCCACAGCTATTCTCTTTCACTGTCATGTGGCTTGGCAGTAAGAAGCTCTTGAAGGGTTTTCGTCTCACGTGGGGTTTCCCTTTGGCTTGGGCTTTCCCCTTTCATAATGACGAAACAAAACTCTGTGACTGAGCAATAGGTTTATCACCTAATTTCTTGCTTAATCATCTCTTAGTCCCTATTTTTTTTAGTTGCTTTACATAGCCTTCCACGTCACTTGCGTGTGACACACAGTGACCAAGCAGCTGGCCAAAATGCCCTGAGAGTGGTATGGATGCCCATATGTACAGCACACAGACCCTGTTACACAAATGTGATTGTGAGTGTGGCAGAATTCTTACAACTTGCTACCACATTGCCCCCTCCTGGGCAATCCGATCATGGGATTGTGGCACAGGAGAAATGACCTTTGTCCTCCATTTGGCAAGAGCCAGACCCTTATTATGCCCAATCAGGGTGCCATGGTTTAAGAAGATTGTGGAGAAACTCGATATGATTTAGCAGTTTGCACCAAAAACGATTTCCTGTTGAGAGGTTAAGAGGTGGGGCTTTACAATTTACGGGAGAAATGGATGAATAAGAGCAGACTACTTCAGGTACACAAAGGTTTAGTGTGAGGAAGACTGAAAATTGTTTCCCATCTCTACTCATGACAGATCAGAAAGTAAGGAGCTTTAGTGGTTTGGGGGAATGTAATAGAAGCTATCACTGAAGGTCATTTGAACACCTTAGACTCGCTCATGTATGGGAGAAATGCTTGTATTCTCAGAGCTTGGCCTAACAATGGGAGAAAAAAGAGTAAAATATTTCATTCCCTTCCTTTTCTATGGGTAGAGCTGAAAATGATAGTTATCATTAGAATATTTTAATAATAATAACAACACTGCCAACACTTACTGACCTATGATACGTGAGGCACTATTTTGGGACTTTAACTCATTTAATCTTTGCAATGCGTGAGGCACACAGCCTATTATTATCCTCCTTTTAGAGATGAGGAAACTGAGGCTCAGGAGGTTTAAGTAAATGACTAATCACAACAGCTGGTAAGATCTCAATCCAGACAATCTGATTCCAGAGCTCTAGCTTTTAGCTACCACGTGATACTGTCTGATCTTTATTTTTTTCCTCCACAGATATTTTAACACTCAACTAGGAGCCGCAAAAGAGAAAACAGAAAAAAAGAGTCTCTGAAGGTTCAATAGAAGAAGAGGTGAATAGCAGATAATCATGGCATCTATTCCATATTTATGTCTAAGACAGGTTCTTGAATCCTAGAAGACTCTTTTTTAAAAAACAAAGGTGTACCTATGATAATAAAGTGACACTTGTCTGATTTGATAATGGTGGCTGTTATTGGTGGTGATAAGAATCTAAATATTTTTAGTAGTCAGAATGATAAAAAAAAAAAAAAAAAAAGAAAGTCTAGTTTAAAAATCAGTAGTTCTGGGCAGTAACAACAGCTCTTTCAGTGACCGTGTGCTCTTAGGTCACTTATACACATTATTCATGACTTAGTTCCTGTGAAATGTGGCTTACGATAGCTCTAAAGGCAAAATTATATACTGGATATGAGAGCCATTTGAAGATTGTAAAGCTGGGTTCAAGTGAAAAGCTCGATTATTTTAGTAAGAAAGTAATACCAATTTATTAATAAACGTTATTAATATCAGTTTATTAACACACTATCCTGCAGTAGTTTCATTTTACGAGAGCAGACCATAGTGCTTGAGGTTATTTATGGCAACGCCTTAATGTCGATCCCTCTGTCTTAGAAATGCTACCTGCTCTAAGCAATCTTGCTCCTCCATGCACTGAGCACGTGCTGCTCATATTCTGATTATGGGTTTACTTATTAGTTTGCATGACTGTCCCTCCTACTAGACTGTGAGTCCCTAGAGGCAGTGGCTATTTTCTGTTAAACTGTGTATATCCCAGCAGAGAGCTCACTACATAAATACATAATAAATTGTGTAGAAAGAATATAATCCAAGAAGACAGACATTATGTTTTCCATATCATTCTTCCTATATTTTATCCAAGTATGGTGCTCTGGTATATGAGGCATTGAATTGCTGAATAAATAGATTACATATTTATTATTTAAAGCAACCACTACATAGCACTGCTAGATTAAAAAGTTTGACTTGTACCAATCTACTCTGAAAAGCAAGCACCTCTCTGACAAGAGCAAAGGAGAGTAAATTCGGAATGTGACCATAAAGCAATGGGACTAATTTTCACTTGTGATTTGTAAAATCCATCTCCTTATTTTACGGTCACGTCTTGTAAATTAAGAGGATTACCTAGATGTCTTATAGCATTGTTCATAGCTTTAATGAGTAAATCATATATTTTTAAAAAGCTGAGTTCTTTAGCTGGAGGTGCTATTATAAATGGAGTGTGGTCTTCTGGAAAATATTCTGTAAACAGGTAGCACTGAATAAGTTAGAAAGCGGTTCTTCAAAATAACAATATGTGCAGAAAATACGGTATATACCAGATCACAGAAAGGAAAGCAGTATAAATGACTTCCCAAAGGTAATGGGTGTGAACAAGACATGTCTGATATTAAACTAGTTGAAATCACTTATGCTAAAAGTATTTACGAAATAGACTGAATAACTTAAGAACAGAACTCCCATTCCTATGAGACCTTCACTTCAAGCTTCTGGTCTCATCATTGAACAAATATTTAAGTTTCTATTATGTTCTAAAATTATGTTCTCATCTCTAAAAGTTGGCAATAAATTATTTTAGCAATTCTTCGCCTGAAAAATACCCCTGCATCTAAATTCATCTAAATTGACATAAATGATAAAAATTAAGAAATGCTAAGAAGTGTTTGAATGGTATTACATTAAGCAAATAACATGAACATGATCTGTATATCAAATGATAATAAAACTACACTCCTAACTTAGTTCTAACAGGAAATGGGGTTCACAAATTCAAATTTCTTAATTCTTCATACCCAATTCAGTAGTTTATCATCTTATAATCAATACCTGGGAAAATTTTAAAAAATAGAATTATAAAATTAAAGTGTAACTGTGGTAATTTTTACAATGTCATTTACCTGATCAACATTACTACTGAACAAAGAATTGGTAGGTTCAACGTATAAGTATTATATACTTGGTATTAACATGTTCAGTACTGTGTATATGTAAAACATACATAAATGAGTTCATGTGAAGGTTATATTGTGTAAAGATAGCACTCTGTAATACTGATAAAATTATCTCGCATGCACCATTTGCAGAGGGGAGTGAAAAGAAAACTTTTGTAATCACAACAGAACTGGGCTCTGCCTAGACCCTCCTCCTACCTCTGAAGGGTGTGAGTCCTACTCTAACCGGACACTGCTACCTCCTGGGCAGTCACCACTGTCCTCATGGAGATTCGCGGTCTGCTATGACAACAGTATGTATAATTACAGTCAAAGTGTTGAAGCCAAACTCCCAATTCTGGCATCACTGAATACATGTAAAAATGAACCATCACAGAAAAGAATATTTTTCATACCCAGTAATTAATCTTATTGGGCAGTTAGTAAGTGGCAAGAAGTGGAAGCAATGGATCCTGGGGTAATAATAGTGATCACTTAAATGGGTAGTCCACATTGAACGGTGAAGACAATTTGGGTGTTAGGATAATCCTCTAGTGTGTTTGGGAAGTGCAAGATCGCGCAAGATGATGTCACTTCAGCGGTTAAAGACATGCACCTCTACCCATGATGTACTAGTTATACTTTATAACCCATTATGGGTCTATCATTCAGGAATACATCTAAAGTTTTTCAAACCAGGCTACAGCTGCAACCTAAGTTAATCCTGGAGGTTATGATTTCCATTAGTCTAAAAACATTTGTGTAGACGTGTAAAATATCACGTCCATGAGAAGAAAATTGCTGAACTGCCTTTGATTATCACTCCTGGGATGAAGATTATATATAAATATGTATGTACTCAAACACACACATGCCTACAAACACATACATATTTTGTCTTTTTAAACTGCATTACCTTTAATATGCGCACTTTGAACCTTCCTTAATTTTGTGGTTGTTTGTGCCTCCTCACAGTTTTTGAGGGAATTTTCTAGAAGTTTTCCACTATCAGCTTGGCATTTGATTAGGCATCTTGAAGTGGTTTCAGTGTCTTTAAGTGATTTCCAGTATTTCAAAAATCCTAAGTAAATTCCTATATTTCATAAAATACCTCACTGGTAACTTAAAGGTTCCCAATTTGAAGTTATCAGACCTCTTTAGGAGACCACAAAGTTACAATGTTGATTTTTTTGGTCAACTAAAACAGCAATTTTATTGCCCACGGTCCTTAAAAAAATAATTTTAAGAAACTGTAACGGCCATAAAATTAATCTCTAGGGAATTCTGTCCCTTATAGTGCTTCATAGAGAGAGGGGTTTAGACCCATACAACTATGTAAATAAACACAGCAGACAATAAATCCTTCGTGGCTAGGAGCTCTACACTCTGTGCTGTTGCTGTGTCCCAACACTCCCAGTGCAAAGCTGTTCATGTATAACACTGTCATTAAATCTTCATTGACTATGTGAAGTTATATTTCATCACAAAATTAATGTTCTTGAAAAATAAACCTAAGACTGCATTAATTGGCAGGATTCAGAAAAAGCAAGAGGTTTTTCTAAGCCCTTACTTGATTTTTACTCCTGTAATTGAAAGCATTCAATACTTAGATCCCCAGAGGCACACTATGAAGTCAGGAATCAAGTCATCAGTAGTATTACTATAGTATTTCCAGCCAGTGTTAAGGGAAGCATAACACAAATTCAGTGAAACACTTTACGGCTCTAAACCCTTCTTGTCTAATATTTAAGTAAATAACATCATTCTGCCCATCAAAGTCAAAAATCCCAACTACAGCACAAATGGACAAATACAAAAATAGTGCTAGGTCAATCTACTTTTATGGAAGGGGATTTCTCCTACTGCCTGATGGCAACAGTAACTATTTAATGCACTGTACACAGTCTCAGGGAGGTCCTAACGTACTGTACTGGTGTCTGATATCAGGGACTCCTCCATGTTCAGGAGAGGTGGACATTAATCTACATTCTCAAATACGGTTTTTATCCACACAGTCTGGAATGCAGCAACTCAGTCACAAGAGTACATTTTTTTCTAATTTTTGTTGCAATATGTCAGTTTTTAAATTTATATTTTAAACAAAGGCACAATACAACATGCTTTCATTTGGTTTACACCATATTGATGCCATGTGTTTAATGTATGAACTTGTACCAAAATGTCTTCTTCATCTTCACTTAGCTGTGTGTGTATACACACAAATAAACGTGTGTGAAATAAATTATATAAAATATTCATGCCATATTATCTTATACAGTTATATATATGTGTGTATATATATGTACTATAATCTAAATAGGTGCTTGCAACTACAGAATCACAGAATAACTACAACACCATTCACTTAATTTTTAAAGCAGTGGTGAGAATAATTATATGTTATATACATAGATATATAATACATGTAAATATACCTCATCTCCCTTTATATATATTTAAATTTACATTTTAGTTATTGTGATTATAGATAGAGTGCATAATTAAGTTAGTGAGCACTGCTCAGAACTAAGGAAGTAAATAAAGATCACAGAAAATCAGCAGGTAATAAGTGCTTTATGACTCCTCATTAAGTAAATGTGTTTACCTTTCATTTAATATGCAGAGGTTTTCTAAAAAGTAAGTTGGTGTTTATTTTATTTTTCATTTACTGATTACATAACATAGTTCACTTTGTTGCAAACTCTGTTGTGCTGAAATGAGAGTATTTGGTACCAATTTAGGAACAATAGTAATTAATGATTAGAGAGAGAAGAAAAGAGAAATCTTAATCTAGGAGAAAAAATTAAAAAGGAAGACAGGACTCTCAAAAGCATTTAAAGAGCAATCACCTACCAGTTCTACTCGTCCGAAACCTCCAACTCCAAGGGTGTCAATGATGTTGAAATCAGACAGCTTCAGGTTGGCGAAGAAAGCAGCTTCAGCTTCATATCTGGAGTTTTTGATGCGAAAAAATGGAAATTTCTTAGAGGTGCAAACACGAGTACCACGTACAACTGTACCGGAATGACATGACTGTGAAACAGGGTTTACCTGCTTAAATTCCATCTTGCTTTTAGAGTCTGCGTTTTCTCACACTCATAATTTTTTGGTCCCAGTTGTGCAGAATAACATAGATTTGCACTTGTATTTCAGAGTAGAAAAATACAAAGTACCCACTGCATGTCAGTCATGTGACTGATAAATCCAGTTATCAAATCAAAGTTACATCTCGGTGTTTTTCTATGCGTCTTCTTGTGAGCACAGATTGTTTGAGTTGTTCTTTTTTGGTTTTGTTTTGGATTTTTTGGTTTTGCTTGGTTTTGTTTTTGCTGTTCAGATTTTGGATGGCAGTTTCTCATTAGTTTCCCTTATCCACAGGCTGGCATGGCTCCTATTAATGTTTATTAAAAGCGGCAAGATCACTGAGGTCTCTGCAGTGAAATCACGGCCAGGTTTTAGGAAAACAGATCCGAAAAGCTGAGGACTGACGTGAAAATGTCTGAAATGGATGATTTCGGAAGCATATTCACATTCCTAAAAAGTGTCTTCCCTTCATTTGTGTTTACCCACTGACTCTCAGCTAGTAATTCCAGTGTCTTTATGCTTGCCAGTTTCTTAGATGAGTGGTGTGGAGGAGCACAGACTAGCCTCCAAAAGTTTAACTCTAAGCACATGCAAATTGGACACATGCAAGTGGCCAAAATAAGCTTCCCCTGATGAGACAAGTGAATATGAGCTGCTTAAAATATCTCCTTGTTAAAGCCCCTACTATTTTTAGAAAGGGCAGTAAGGCATAAAGATGATGATCCTCCACTCACTAAAGTCAGGTCAGGGAGTAATTCAGCTGTCTCAGAAATAAAGTATTTGAAGAGCTATGTGTAACCCATGACCTTCAGCCAGGCGGTACCTGATTCAGTAGTATGCTATATATAGATAGACATGATGAACATGCTTGAAATAGTGATACTAACACAGTTTGTTTATGTCAGCTTTTGGATAGAATCATTCACAGGCATGTTTGGCCTTAAGCTGTGTAACATTTTAGCTATTTCATTATAATCAAATACAAATTCAGACGCTCCACTTGGGAAAAATGTAAAACAGTTATCTAGGTGAGCTTTCAACACTCTCCAATTTACAATGACAATTCTGGTTTTTAACACATCAATTCTTGAAAGACTCACAAGATGGTAAACAGTGTTTCTCGTTATTCGCTGATTATGGGAAATCAACTCCCTCCAGTTAACCTCTATAAACAAGACTGCTAGGCATTCTGAATGGTATCTATAGATTTCTCTCATTAACTACACAATCAAGAGATCAACACAGCACTTCAGGAGATGGTTTCCTAGAACGGAACATAAACAACAAATGTGCATTTCTAGCATTCCAACTGGCTCCCAGCTTTTGGAAAATCGAAACTCCATCCCATTTAAAGGGCCAGTGGCAGAGTTCACGCCAACAGGTGTTTAAAAAGGACACCTGCTGGGATCAGACCCCGCCCCCCACTCCATGATAGTATGTAGGTGTTCAAGAATTTCCGGCAGTCAAATTCTTAATGAGACTGTTTTTGAATAATATCTTATGTGCTTGCTGGATTTAGAAATCTCAGATTGAAGAGGGTAAACTCTTTCAGACTACTCTGACACCATTTTATATATTTAAAGTATGGTGTTATTACTTATAGCTCTTGAAGACACACCTCCCCCCCCCCTAAATCCTTATACTTGGGTTCTGTAAAATTAGTCTGGAAGATGTCTAAACAAGTCATCTTCAGCCATTTGTTGCACATCAGCACTTCCTGAGCATCTTTTAGAAACCACTTAATCTGCGTCCCACCACAGGTCAAGTCGATCAGCAATCTCTGGAAGCAGTATCACACATCTGTACACTTTTACAGCTCCTTGGGTGATTCTGATGCACAGTTAAGGGTTGAGAACCACAGTTCTAACCCCTCTGAAAGCCTCAGGAGGTTCCAGAGCCATAGAAGAATTTTGGGTTGGATTAAAATGATCCAAGGAAATCAGTTGCTGTCCAATGAGTCTGGAGTGTGATGCATTCATGGCAAAAGTATTGGGGACTCATAACTTGGCCTTGACTCCTGCCCCTGTTGTCCTAGACCCATAGGAATGAACGATAGCTCTGTAATGGCTAACAGCTTTAAAAAAAAAAACAAAACAAAAAAAAAACAACATTGATAAACAAAGACAGACGCAGAATGCAAAACTTTGCTAATTACTTTGCTATTATTTCTAGGTGAATTTTTAAAATACTTCCTAGTTGGGTGATTTTTATGGAGTTGTCGGTGAGATACCTTTTAAAGAGAAGAGACTAGGGGTAGGATGGGAATAAAACACAGACCTACCAGAGCATGGACTTGAGGATATGGGGAGGGGGAAGGGTAAGCCGTGACGAAGTGAGGGGTGGGATAGGGAGGGTGGGAGGGAGGGAGACGCAAGAGGGAAGAGATATGGGAACATATGTATAACTGATTCACTTTGTTGTAAAGCAGAAACTAACACACCATTATAAAGCAATTATACTCCAATAAAGCCCAAAGATGTTAAAAAAAAGAGAGAAGATAAATAAGTACAACTGGATGGCAAAAGCAACAAGAGCTATAGAATGGTAAGGTGGTTAAGGAAGGTATAGGAGATGAGAGGAGACAATTTGCCAATTAATACATGTCCGACCATGGATGAGTTAAAAAAAAAAAAAAAAAGCCGAACTATAGATGATTTAGCTTCTGGAGGTATCTCACCCCTCTAGCTCGTAACTTGGAGGGATGTTTTTATTCTTTCTTTTTACTCAGGAATTATTTGAAAATAATTTGAATCTATCCGTTATGTTCTCCATTCTTTAGAGTTGATAATTTTGAGTGGGGAAGGAGACAAAATAAATTGGTTCAGTAAATGGCTCTTGTTCTATAAAACTTCTCTTGCCTGAAGGAGGTAACCGTGGAACACAAGTTCCTGGCTTACTTACTACTGTGGGGTACCAGGTCCAAGGAATTAGGCCCAGATTTATGCAACTCTAAAATCCATCTGTGCAAAAGTGTTTATGAGAGGGACAGTTCCCAAGTGCTAAGGGAAATATATATCAGTAAGGCATTCAATTCCTGATGTTTGGTTGCTTAAAATCTAGCAAGGAGTATGAAGTGTATTTTCTAATGTTCCTACCTTAGTTTGAGATACAGATTTTTAAAGACAATACTGTTATTTACAGTTGACCCTTGAACAATGCAAGGGTTGGGGCGCCGACCCTCCTACAGTCAAAAATTCATGTATAATTTATAGTGGGTCCTCCATATCCACAATTTTTCTGTATCCATGGTTCCATATCTGCCCATTCAACCAACTGGATCATGTAGTATTTACTACTGAAAAAAATCTGCAGATGAGTGGATCTGCACAGTTCAAACCCATGTTGTTCAAGGGTCAACTGTATTCTTTTTTTTTTTTTTTTTTTTTTAGTATAGGGTGAAAGCTATGGATTCTCTTTCCAGAAAAGTGCAGATACTGACATACTCTGTCTGTATAACTTCAAGGAGCTTATAAACTCTCAAAATAGGTTAACAACATGCAAATAACTATATAACAAGAGAATAAGTGTGTTGGGTGAAGTAGAGAGATAACATATCATTTCCCTGACCATAAGATTCACCTGGGGCTTTGGTGATTAGAATCCACAGTCACTAATTTGTACAGGGTACTCTTTAAATAGTGAAATATGGAACTTTCAAGAACTGCTAGAAAGAAACAAAGTTGCCTACATTTTCACCTTCTCTTTTCATTTCTGCTTATACACCAAAGGAGGTTCTAAAAGCAATGAAAATGTAAAGCTGCAGGTGTAATGATGATGAGACCAAGACATACATGCAAAGTCTAGAAACAGAAAAATAATACTGGAATAATCTTAACCTCTCTTTATCTAAAACTACATATCTATCCAGTATTATATTCACTTCCTTTCAGAAATAGATAATAACCATTAGTTTTTATTTTTCCATCTCTTCCAATATCACCAGCTTCCACAAAACCAAAGAGTAAGACTCAGATGTCCTTTATTATTCACCATAATTTTCTTTTTTGTTGTTACCAGATATCCATGAATCAATTCTGTCATCATTTCAAAATAATACAATTGGGTTCTATTCCTTATGACTGACCACTATTATTAAGAAGCAAACATCTCTCCTTAGTACTGAAAACCAAATATGACCCAGTACAAAAATGTCTGACACTTAAAATTTTATCTTCACCTTGATATTACAATAGCAGAAATGGCTCAGCATTATTCTACAAAGCAAACAATAGTATGTGCAGTTTTAAAGTAAGGTCCAAGAATCCAAAGGGACATTCCAGATGGGATACAAAAGCCAGTAATTAAAAGCCAATGAAACGGGCTTCCCTGGTGGTGCAGTGGTTGAGAGTCCGCCTGCCGATGCAGGGGACAGGGGTTCGTGCCCCAGTCTGGGAAGATCCCACATGCCGCGGAGCGGCTAGGCCCGTGAGCCATGGCCGCTGAGCCTGCGCGTCCAGAGCCTGTGCTCCGCAGCGGGAGAGGCCACAACAGTGAGAGGCCCGCGTACCGCAAAAAAAAAAAAAAAAAAAAGCCAATGAAACAAAAGGCTAATGTGCCCTATTTACTTTAGCAAAATCTATAATCCAAATCAGTTTCAGAAGTCTACTCTAAGGGTCTCCAAAGAAAATCAAACAAAGTCTTAGCATCTTTTAACCCACGTGCAGATCAGTCACCACTGCTTTGCCTGTGCTCATCTGCTCTTGGGTATATTTTTATTTCCTGTTGAATTTAGTTTTATCAGTTCTTGGGGAAATCTATAAAATGTTCCAGTAAACACACATGAACTCTCATCTATGACTAAGATTTTCATTCTGTAACTTTTAATAGGTAAGATGAGATTCAATCCGACAATCGATGTCTACTCTGGACTTAAAAATAATGCAAGAGCGCATCCTAACGTACAAACAAAAGCTCATGACTCGTGGTCCTGGCTCTGTCAGTGACTTTGTATTTCCAAGTCCTGAATTCAACATGTAGGCCTTTGTAAGAGTATCAACATACGCTTAAGTAAATAAGTATGAGTTGTATAGATAAAGTCAGAGTCCTAGCTTACTTAAATGTTCAGATAAACTCCTAGAAATCCTTCCACTTTTTATGTGATCAAAGAACATTGATATCTATAAATAAATATTTACAGAAATAGTTAAAGGAGGTAAGAACTTTTTGACAGTCGGCCTTAAGCACAAAATATGGTCTATGATGCATGCAAGCTCTAATGCTGGCCATCTACTGAATAAACACTTAACTTGGTACACAGGATTTTATGTAATAACAGTTCTTGATTTAATAAAACTTGGTGCATTAAGTAATTTGTAGGTCTTGAAGAGTAAATACAAATTCAGCCAGACAAGTAACTATATAGAGAGAAAGCAGAATTGAAAACTGGACCAATAATACTTATTTGCATATTTAACACAGATGTGATTTGGGCTTAAACTACTGGGACTATCACCTCATTGTGCTACATTAACTTTGTGTATGTGAAAATAGTTACTACATGTCCTATTCCCCTGATTCTAAAATGTTTGGATTTAAATAAGCTTAGTCACTAAAATAAAAATGGATAGTCTATTAAATCTATAATCAAGTCACCAGTCATCTCTTATTAATTTAATTGCTTTATTAAAAAGTCTCATTGTTAAACTAAACTTTAAAAGCAGAATCTTCTGACTTCATTGGAAAACTGTGAACCATTTTATTGTTCAAGGTTTGTATAGGGAGTTATTTCCTGTTGAAATAATGTTTTTCAAATAACACTTTACAAAAGTCTCTATTACTATAAGGGTTTTAAAAAACAAAACAAACAAAACCTTTAAATATAAGAAACCCTATTCCTAAAATTCTAAACAAAAAGAGACAATTTCTAATTTATTTGGCCATAAAGCATACAGGTATAGTCACTAGTCTTTTAACAGTAGTAGTAAAAACTTGAAGAAATAAAAAGCTTGAAAGTAACTTAATGAATATAAAGTATTTCATTATGTCAGTTTTCTCCAGAAAATGTAATCTCTTCTTCAGGGAATTTGAGATAGCATTAGTTTGCTTTCTGTATTTCCAAAATTGTGGTTTTCAGAAACACAGTCTTTTTTTTTAAGTACTGTAGCCATGAAATAGTTCTACTTATTTTTCAGATACATTCCCTTGAGAAGATAAAGCCAACTGGAATATCCAGGAAAATTGCATTGCTCATATCTGATGCATAATAAGAATGATAGTAATGCAAATACTTTGCATTTAGGAAGTACCTTTCTTTTCTTCCAAGGACTCTAAAATTTATTTCATTTAATTGATCCTCCCCGATTCTCTGTGAAGATGGGATAACAAGTATTTTTACTTCTGTTTTGCAACTGGGTAGACCAGTTGCTGATAAGTGATTGATTTCAGTAATTAAACACTAGAATTAGAACTAGAAACCTTGGGCATGTTTCACATTGTAGCATATTTACACTTATTCCCAGAAATTCAATTTCCTTTAAACAAGATAGTAGAGAATCAGACAACTTTAAAGATGCTTTATCTCAAAGTATTAAGATACTAACATGGTACAAAATCTGCATCAACACCCTTGGGAGCTCACCTAATCCAACCTTCACATTTTAAAAAATGAACAAACTAGGTCCAGAGATGGTAAGTGACTTAGCCAAAGTCACAAAGACTGAGGCATGAGGGACTGGCATTTTGACTTGTGGTCTGTAATATTTTTAACTATCTGATTCTATCTTCACAGTTTTTACAATATTCTGATATTTGAAAAACAAAGGCAAACATTCAAGTTATAAAATATTTGAATAATATGTTATTTTATTACACATTTATGTCAAGAATGTGACTCCTGTAGCTAAGCACTGATGCCTTCTTGTCTATGATGTGGCCTGTGAGTGTGTGTGCTCCAGTTAATTAAAAGGACTCAGAATGAAAATACACTGATGCTCAAAAGATAATTTTTTTAAAATCTAAACATCAGAGCAGCATTTGTAAAAGATGAGTGAGGATAAGCTCCCAATGTTAGCTTGAAATGTATTGACCAACATGCATTTTTATTTATTCAGTTCTTAAATAGATTCCATATAGTAGTTTGAAATGAACTTTTCTTTTTCTGAAATAATGGCCTAAGTAAATATATACTGCCATGAAAAAAACTGGCAAAAAGGAATTAAAGACTTTTTCCCTTTTGGTGTTTGTTACTTACCTTAACAGAGTCACTGGCCCAAAATAGAAAGTTATTGATTAAGTTATTCAGTGGTTATTATTTTTGCTTCAGAGGATACAGATACTTGCACGTATGTATTCAACCAAAAAAAGCATGCAGTCCCCAACTTTATTTATGCCAGAAGAGATATTTCCTTCATATAAATGGATAGCCATCAGGGGCTAGTGGTCTGAGAAAGTTTTCTCTCATCTCAGTGCAAGATAAAATAAATTGGAGAGAAAATTCCTTCTTTATCGTTTTACTGACAAACGACAACAGAAGAGAAAAGGACACAAAAGATCTGCTTTCTTTTTTTAGGCTCCATCAAAGCATATAAGCAACATTTCATCATGTCACATGAATTTATTGGCTATGCTATTAATATACAATACAAATGCTATTAATATACAATACAATGAACATCACATGGGGATGTTTAATGGCAGTGGAAAAATACTCATTAAAAAGGCAAATGTTTTTGAGATGAAATTGACATGATAAGGCTTTGGAATCCACTTATTGCAGTTGTTTCACTGCTATTCATTCTAGCAAATATTTTCAAACGTCCATTTCCACCCAGGGATGCTGACCTGAAGAGCCTGGTCCGTATCAGACAGGTTCTGACTAAGGTCCCTAGTCCTCTAGACATGGACACACAAGAGCAAGCTAAGACATGGTCAAGCAGAGCATTTTCACTGTGCATATAATCCTGTTGTTATCATTTCATGTCTGTGTGCTCCACTAAAATTGAGCACCTCCTTATGTGCCTGGCACTATGCCATGCCCTTTCTTAGAAGCTCACTGAGTAAAGGGGAGCAGACACTTGGCTCAGGTACACAGCCCAGTGGGAGACATGCAGAAGAGCATTAAGAACCACCATAGAAAAACCTGAAACATAGGCCTCTCATTCTCAGGCTTGATTTGATCACTTTTTAAATAATGTTTGCCCGGTTGGGGCAAATGGAAAAAAGCAGGAGCTTCTAAGTCAAAAGATAACCCCTAAAAGTTTAACAGCAAGAGCCCCTTCCACTTTAAGTTCAGGTCTCCTCCTTCCAGACCAGATTCCTTCTGAGATCAGTAGTGCAGTGGCTTAAATTCCTGGTTTAGCTGCTACCTCTTCATTTCACATCTTTTACTTTCTATTGAAAATCCAAATCAGAATCAAAACAAACATTATTTTGGGGATTTATGCCAAGTTAAATGAAAATGAGGCTGTAATGATGGCAGGGATGCAGCTGAGAACTACAACTACACAAACACTTGCATTTCAAAAGAAAGGGTTTCTTTTTATTTGGGAAAATGTTACCAGGATTATGACTTCAGCTTAACCTACCCACACCTGAATTTCAAATTTACCTGCCTTTAAAGAATTCCAAATACTGAGCAAGTGTATACCATCTGCTTTAGATTTTCTAACAGAAAGTGAACATTTGAGTTTTGCAGCTAAAACAGCCATTTTAAAGCTATGGCATCGCTAACTTCCTCTGGAAGGGGAAGGAGATCCGAAATTAGAAACATAAAGTTAAGAAGTAACATGGAAATTGTCAGTTTTTCATTACTTACAAAGCAACTTTTCACTCATTACCCACAGAAAAACAATAATATAACTGGACACATGCTCAGTGAAACTTCACCAAGAAGTGAAAAGGGGAAACTTTTGTGTTACATTGTCAACCTGAAGTGGTATCTACAGATGTTGCTCTTATTTAGGTCTTTAGATATTACTATATTTAATGGGTTCTTTCTTGTGAGAAAACTACCTTCCATTTTTGCAATCTATATATCATTTCTGAATTGAATACATTTTATCCTCTGTAGTAAAATAGCACATTATGAATGCATTACTTCAAGGGAAAAAAAAAAGAATCAGGTGTGACTGTTACCACTAAGTGTTAGTTAGATAAGCAATATTTCCTTATTAGTATTACTTGTGAGATGGGACTGCAACTCTTATAAATGATATGAGAGGAGTTTGGAAATAACTCCTGTCTTCATGGTACCTTCATGTTGCCTACTATCCTGCTTTGGCTATAATTCACAAATAATAATAATAATAATAATGAATAATAATAATTCTTCAATCCTGTCAAATTGCTTCAAGGACCAGATGTTAAAATTCTCTATACCTTTATTCCACTAATAACATGTGTCTTTGACAAAATATGAGATCTCTTGCAATTTAGAATTATATAATCTTTTTTTTCACCATAACATTGGATAGAATCTACTGATATTGAACAACTTCTGCACACTTTCAAAGGAATTCAAAATATACTTTAAGTTCAGTCAGCAATTATGACTGCCATGTTGACCCAATTCATAAAAGTTTTCAATCTTTTTTCCCCCGATGGATTGTGACCTTTACTTAAATGATGGGTACAAGACATCTAATAGTCCTGAAAGAAGGCAAACAACTTCCTTTTTTTCTTCCTACCCTGGAGTTTCTGTGAAATGAAAATGACATTGACCAGAACATTCTATGATCAGGGACTCAGCCGTCTCTGTAAATGACTCAAACGCCTGAGAGATGCCTGGGGCAGGCTTGACCCATTTCACATCTTATGACACATTTTTCAGTCATTATTTTTCAGCATGGAAATAATATTTCAATTGACCTAAAACCACAGAGTACATTTTCAGTGTTGGTAAGACATGACCTTTGCCCTGCATGTTTTATAATGGAAACCAAGTGGCTGAGAGTGATAGCAATTATCCCCAGGCTAATGACAGAATAATCCTGCTATGAGAGACAAACTGATTCCAGGAAAATTCAGTAATCTTTTTAGCATTTACCAATCTAACAAACTCTCTTGAGACTGGTAAATTATGCAAGACAGTTATGCTAAAAGGCATTTGATAGACTATGGTAAATAACTGGAACTAAATAAGCCAAGGTGAAATAAAATACCCCTGGAATTATTTTAGGCCATTTAAGCAACCTGAGCATTACAATCAAAATGGAATTCTAATTTCCTATATTTTCAGCAAAATCAGGCAGTTCTATGATATCTTGAACTCTTTTTAGCAAACTACCAATGAATCAAGCATATGTCAGCCACTGTTATAGATGCTGAGAATACAGCAGTGGACACAATATACCAACCACCCCCTGCCATGTGCCTTACATACTGGTGGAGGAGAAAGACAAACAAGTAAAATATAGTATGTTAAACTGTGGTAAATGCTATGGAACAAAATTAGGCAAGGAAGGGGGGATAGGGATGCCAGAACAGCAGTTGGGAGCTGCAATGTTAACTGTGGTAATTATGGAAAGTCTCACTGAGAAGGAGACGTCTTAGTGAAGGGCTGGCCCACATGGAAACTAGGGTTGGAGTATTCTGGGCAGAGGAGACAAACCGTAGTCACTCTGGGGCAAGAGTGTGCTATGTGTTACAATTAGATGAGATTGGGGGCAAGGTGGCTGGTGTGCAAATTGCCTATGGCCTTGCAGAGCACTGTAAGGATGTGACTTTTACTCTGAGTGAAAGGGAAGCTATTGTAGGGTTTTGAGCAGTCTATTTTTATAGCTTCTCGGATGAAAACATACAATAGGAGGGCACCCGCAGAAATATGGAGACAAGTCAGAAGCCAGTGCAATTATCAAGACCAGAAAAGACGTGGCTTGGACTGAGGTGGTAACGCAAAGCGGTTGGATTGGGGACATATTCTGAAGGTCGAGTCAATAGGATTTGCTGTTAGATAAATGTGAGGTGTGAGTAAAAGAAAGGAGAAAAGGATGATTCTGAAGTTCTGAGCCTCAAAAATAGGAAAGATGGAATTCTATTTATTGCAATATGGAAAAATGTAAGAAAAGCAGATTTGGAGGAAGAGTAGGAGTTCAGTTTTGATGCTTTAAGTTTGCAATGTATATGATTTATGAAAGTGGATTCTTCAAGTAGGCTGCTGGATGTCTGAAGTTCAAAAAGACATCTGGATTGGAAATGTAAATCTGGGAGTTGGCAGATTTGGAAGCTATAAGACTACCCAAGATCACCAAGGATGAAAGGACAGATAGAGAGGAGAAGAGATCCAAGGACTGAGCCCTGGACCACACCAGCACTGAAAGGTCAGAGAGATCAGGAGCAACCAACAAAGAAGCAGAGATGGAATAGCCAATGAAGAAGAAAACACCAGGAGAATATAGGGTTCTGGAAGCCAAGTAAAGAGGATGTTGCAAGAAAGAAGAAATAGCCAGTTGTATCAAAAGCTATGTCTAGGTCAAACTGGATAAGAAATGAGAATCAATCATTTGAATTTAGCACGTTGGAGTTCACTAGTGCCCTTGGAATAAACTAAGCATTAATACAAGGCAGTATGTTTTTCTATCAACAACAACGTCAACGAACACAAACAGCCATTTTATTTGGTGAATGCATAATATGTGATAGTCATTATTCTAAACGCTTTCCACTTATTGCTATTTAATTCTCACAAGGAACAACCACTCCCTGAGGAAACTAAAGCACAGACAGACAGTATACTAACTTTCCAAAATCACATCGCTTGCAAGGAATAGAAATGGGTTTTCTATACAAGCAGTCTGAGTCTAGAATCTGTGCTGCAAATCACCATCTGATTCTTAGCATCACCATCCATTTACTTACCTAGAAAGTCCCATAACATCACATGGTGAATGTTTTCAATGGTGAAGAAGTGTATGAATCAATCATTGGCCCATGATAAGTATTTATAAGAAAATGAAAGGTTGTGAAAATACAGAGATCATGAATCTAGGTAGCAGCAATTCATGTTATAGTAGAGGGGTTGGAGTTTAAGAATGGGTTCCAGATTGAGTTTTGGTTCACTTGCATTATTGAGAGACTAAAATCCGTCTTTGTACCCCTCTTCTTCCCAGGAGACACCTGGGTAGCCCCAAACAACAGGAGAGGGGAAGAAGCAAGCTAATTTTTCACCGAGGAATAATGTGCTGCTCCCATGGGTGAACTATACTGACTTCTTAAAAGGGGTTACCCCCGCTGGTACGCAGGCTGTGAGCCATCAAAGGGATGATTCTAAGGGAACAGCAAGGACTGTTTACTGAAAGGCAAGGCCTCCTTATCCATTCACACAATCCCTCAACCCTGGGAGCAGAGAAGCAGCTGGTGACTGCATACTCTCATCTCCACCCTCAGCAGACTCCAAAGTCCAGCAACAATAAAGTGACATTTATCGAAGTATCCAAACCATTCTCATGAACACTTAATCAACTCTGCTTCTAGAATTCCGAATTTTGAAAGTACTTAACCCAATAGCACAAAAGTGTACCTTAACTTTTATTAAAGTTTTAGTATTTGCTAGCTTTTTGCTTTCTACTGAGAAAAAAATAAAGACTCCTTTAAGGAAGAAACGATGTCTTATTTTGCATTTATTACAACATTTAGAAATATTAAGCCTATGGTAGACATTCAATAAAATATATGTTTATTTTTAAAAAGTCTTAGTTTAGACCAACGTATTTTCTTGTCTTTTTGTGTGTGTGAATCAAGTGAAAAATATCTACTACAGCTCCTTATTTATTGATTTAATTTCTTCACTGACTTAGTGAATACATAGAACATTCACATTATATAAAAATCAGTACAACTTAATATCTAGAACTTACATTCAGATTTTCTTTTAAAAATGATGTTGACTAAAATTTCTGTTTTTAAGTTCTATATGTATAGAATTAAGTACAATGAAATATGCTGCTTGCAAATAATCTTAATTTTAATATTTAGTAGCAAAACAAAATAAGATGCATCAATTTATTTCTTGAAACAAAATTTACTGTAGCGTATTCATTCAGCATGCTTCTTACATTAGATTTTAATAAAGCTTATATATTAGGGATTTAGTGCTACAGAACAAATTATCCAAAAGCTTATTGGCTTGAAGTGACAATAAACATTTACTGCCTTTTCTATGAGTGAGGAATTTGGGATTAGCTTAGCTGGGCTGTCGGTCTTGGGGTCTCTCATGAAGATGTCATCTGAGTCTATCGTCATCTGAAGCCTGACTAGAACTGAGGGTTCGGTTCCAGGGCAGCTCACTCACATGGTTGGCAAGCTGGTGTTCGCTGTTGGCAGGGGGTCCCAGTTCCTCTCCATGGGAGCTTCTCCACAAGTTGCCCGAGTGTCCTTATGACATGGTGACTGGCTTCCCCCCAAAGCAGGTAATCTCAGAGAGCAAGGCAGAGGCCACAATGTTTTATAACCCAGCTTTAAAAATCTTACACCGATTACTTCCATGGTATTCTGTTGGTCACATGGGCAGCAGTAATTCAATGTGAGAGGTGATGACAAGGGCATGAAAACCACGAGATGCAGCTCATTGGAGGCCATCTTAGAAGCTGGCGACTACGGTCCAACCTCTGGTCCCCAATGGTTCACATTGCTTCCACGTGCAAAATGCACTCACCCCTTTCCAAAGCTCCCAGAAGTCTCACCCCATTTATAGCATTAGCTCAAAATCCAGAAGAATATCATCGTGTAAATCAGATCCAGGTGTAGATGAAGTGCCTCAAACATGATTCCTTGAGTACAGCTCTTTTGAGTATAGTTCTCAGTCTGAAGCCATGTCAATCAAAGACAAAACTTGTGTGACCCAACCCCCAGCCCCCCAACACACACATTCATTGGTCCGTAAAAGGATACCGTTGGCAGTTCTTTGATTAGAATTAAAGGCCTGGAGTTAATTCTTTTTTTTGCCTCTGCCCTCCAGATTGTCACTTTTTCCCAAGTCATACTTAGTTGTCCATTTTTGAAATTGAAAAGCTGCCCATTTTTGAAGTTGAAAAGTTTTCTCAGCCTACTTCCTGCTTGAAGAAATTTGACATTCCAAAGGCCTTTTTTCATTTTGTGTGGCCGTGGTTGCTTTTGATCCAAGCTGGTGATGTTTGGTCAATATGATTCTCTTAACAACTTTGTGGGTCTCTGATGAATTTTACTGGAGTTCATTCCATAGACAAAAGCCACATCCACAGATCCCTGTGACTTGACATAAAGTCTTTTTAACCTTAGGCTTCTGCTGAGACGGCTGAGGGACAACACCCTTAGACATTTTAGAAAGTCCATTGTCCAACTGAATAGGTCTCTGAGGCACTACTTTAAGTACTTCTGAGGTCGTAACAAAAGATTTCACGGGCATAATTTTAGCTCCATATTTATCTCATGTTTTCCCAACAGTGTCCTGGATTTGATATTTTCCTGGAAGCCATTTCTTAATTTTAGCATCATTTGTCATCTGGAGAGGCTAAGAATTATTAAAACCAGAAAGTCCTGGCTCATTTCTGTTTGACATTCCTTCACAAAACTTTTTTCTCTCATATCACATTTTCCATAAGCAGCAAGAAGAAACCAAGTTGGACCTTCAACACTTTACCTTGGAAATGACTCCTTGGCTACATTATCCAGTTCACTAGATACATTTTATACTATCCATGTCACCACAGGTGACAGTGTTGCCAAACTTTCTGACACTACATAACCAGGGTTCCCTTTCCTCCAGTTTCCAATAACGTCTTCCTCACTTTTCTTTATGTCCTCATTGGCAGCATCCTCAAAGGCCATCAGACTCCTGCTCACAGTTTCTTCAAAGCTTCCACCTACCTCCCTATTCCATTTTATTCCTTACATTTTAGGTTTTGTTATGGTAGCACCAAAATTCCAGAACCAAAACGTGTATCTGTTCTCTAATGCTGTATAACAAACTACCCCAAAACTTAACAGCTTAAAATGATTTGTTGTTTCAAGCATTTACTATCTCAGAGCTTCTGTGGGTCTGGTGTTCTGGAGTGGCTTAGCTGGGAAGTTTTGTCTTAGGCTTACTTTTGAGGTTGCAGTGAAGATGTCAGCTGGAGGTATAGTTATCTGAAGGCTTGACTGGGACAAAAGGATCCCATTTCAAGGTAGCTCGCTCCCGTGGCTAGCAAGCTGGTGCTAGTTGTTGACAGGAGGCATCATTTCCTTTCCATAGGCTGCTCGAGTGTCCTCATCTCATGGTGACTACATCACCCAGAGAGAGCAAGGTGGAAGCCACAATGTCTTTTATAGCCTAGCATCAGATGTCACACAATTGTCACCGCCACAGTATTTTACTGATGACAGGCCACCCATGATTGAGTGTGGAGGAGGACAGTGAAAGGATGAGAATACCAGGTCGCAAGGATCACTGGAGACCATCTGCAGTGTACTGGGTTGCATGGTGTCCCCCCAAAATTCGTTTCTACACAGAACCTCGGAATGTGACCACATTTGGAAATAGCATCTCTTTAGATGGTAATTAGTTAAGATGAAGCAATACTAGATTAGTAGGCCCTAACTCCAATGACTAGTATTCTTATAAAAAAGCCACAGACCCACATAGAGGAAAGACAGCCATGTGAAGACGGAGACAGAAATTTGAGTAACACAGTTACCAGCCAAGAAACACCTAGGATTGCCAGCAACCACCAGAAGTGGGAGGAGGCAAGAAAGACCTCTTCCCTAGAGCCTTCAAAGGGATCATGGCTCTGACAACACCTTGATTTCAAACTTCTAGCCTCCAGCACTGTGAGAGAATAAATTTCTGTTATTTTAAGGCACTTGGTTTTAAATAATTCGTTATGGCAGCCCTAAGAAACTAATACACACATGTTCTTTAAATTTTAGGTTCATATTAATCCAATCCGTTTTCAACTGTAGTAATAATCTATTAGTTTACAAAAATATGAATAACTCATAGTGCTTGATTAAGTGAAACCGCAAAATAAACAAAATATGAAACTAAGTGTCATAACCCACTTATTCCAATCCTGTATGTCACCATTTCAACACGAATTTGTTAATTATATTTATTAAACATCTACTAGTTGCAGGATTCTGTGCTGGATATGCTGGAAGGGTTTTAAATCAAGCAGCACACTGTGACTATTTTTAAATTATTATTTTATAGAGGAAATATCATATATGCAAAGCACTTGAGAATTTTTTTCAAACATAAAGATAAATTATGACTCAAATTGAATGCAGAGGACTAGTCACTAAAGTCCAGATTTCATAAGTTTTGCAAAAGGGAAAATTTGCATAAGAAGTAAGGTTGGATGAATGTGATTTGGAGGGAGAAAAAAGAAAATGATCAAGTCAAATTTTTGCCCAGTTGCATCACCCCGACTCCTGTGCCCACATCTTCAGTCAAGCCATGTCCACACCCTAGGATTCCCTCTTTCTGCCTCTCTCCACCCATTCTAAACTCTTGACCCAGTTCCCAGTCTGAAACCCTCCTTTCTACATAACCTCGTGTTCCTCTGAATTCCTATTATTCCTACTGTTCTCATCATATACGGAAGCCTTAGCCTTGCTATGTACCCTTCATGTGGCATTTCAATCTCTGGGGACAGGGGTCACATTTTATATCCCTCTACCATTCTGCCCATAGTAGGTACCCAAGAATATGCATGACTACTGCTGATTCCTACTGGTGATGAATTTTTAATTTTAGTTCTTAAGTTTAGTTAACTATTATTATTTGAACTGGATTTTGTCGTGTCTTCTTAACTATGTAACTAACACAATGGAAACTTGCTTAAATAATCCTCCATGTAAATGTTTTTAAATGGACTGTCTTCCTGTGACATCTACCCCGCCCCTTTGCCCTACTTCCATAACTGTCTCTGTGAACCAGAGTAGCAAGTGAGAACAGGGCTACAAATAGATATAAACCAACAACCTGAGGAAGACATATGATTTCTCCTCCTTTCTGGGACAATTGAGAAATAAGCAGGAATGTTGGAAGAAAGAAAAGTATATTAACTGAGAATAGCACATATTTTAGGAGATTTGCTTTCAGAGATATATCTTCTTTTCTCCCTCATGCATAATAGTAAAAACTATGACTAGTAAGGCCCCCTTATCAACTTGGACTTGTGACTCATTCATTCATTCAAGAAACACTGGGTGCCTCTAGGTGTTAGGGGCTGGAAATAAACCAAAACTTACTCTAATGATAAAGGTGAGTGAGGGAACTTCTTTCTCAGGGTCAAGAGGAAAGGATTTTTCAAATCTCTAAAGTGCTGTCTAATTTAGAGAGGATTTTGCAACCTTAGGGTGGTTCCAGTTTAGAACTTGCCTTCAAAGACTGCATAATAATCAATTTATAAAGGAAGATCATCAAACATTTTGTGGATAGTATTAGAGAGAGATGCCACAGGTGTCTCCCTAGCTTGTTGTGCATAATTTAAAATCTACCCAAACTTAACTCTTGATCTCTGCCTCAGCCTCCACCACCACACCCCTGCCAGCCTACAACTGCTCGTCCTACAATCTTCCTCCATCTCAGTAAACATCATTATTTACCAAATGAGACCAAACTATAAAGCTTTCCTTGATTTCTCTCTTTTTTTCAATCCCATAATCATTCATCAGCAAATATATTCAATTCTCCTTCAAAAAATGTCCCCCTGTGCTCGCTTCTGCAACACATACACAAAAAATGTCCCCAAACCAGTCACTTCTAATTTCCTCCACTGCTACCACCCTATCACAAGCCACCTCCATCTCTGACCTGGACTACTACAGTAGCCTCTTAATTGGCCTGTCTGCTTCCATTCAGGACCCTCACTTTGTTCTATACAAAGAGTCAAAGTGACTCTTCGGAATCACAAATCAGATCATGTCACTTCCCTACTCTTAACTCTTCAATAGCTTCAGCATTTATAATAAAATTAAAAATCCACACCACGATCTACCAGGCTTTATATGACTTGACCCCTGGCCCCCTTCTCCACCTCATTTACTCATTACTTGTGCACTGGTTTACTGTACTTCAGCCCTGTTGGCCTCCTGCGTGGTCCTCCAATATGCCAAGAACATTCCCATCTCCAGGCTTCTGTACATACTGTTCCTTTGCCCTCAGAGGAGGATGCTTCTCCCTGGATACATTCTGGTCCCTGTTCAAGTTGTCACTTCCTCTGTGAGGCCACCCCCAAACACCTAATCCACAATGGCACCCTTGTCACTCTCTGTCTGCTTTTCCTTCAACAGTAATTATCCTCACCTGGCATTACATGATGGAAGAGATACTTGATTAAAAGGGTTGGGAGTTCAGCAAGTGGACAATGGAAGAAGAACATTCCAAGAAGAGAGGAGGAAGCATGTGACGCAAAAGAGTGAAAGGACTCAATGCCCACAGAACTCCAAAAGCAGTTGGTTAAATCTTTGTGGGAATGAAAAAGCTCACAGAGGACCTTATATGCCATAAAGGGAAGCTGGATTTGACACTGATAAGGAAAACCAATTACCTTTGACAAAGGATCTCAACAAATAGCTAGTTAATGAAAATGTATTAATACTTCTTGTAACACAGAGACCGGTCTCAACTATATCTCCCCATCTTATTTTCAGATGGGTTCATCTTTAAGGAGACAGATGTAATTCAAGTTTGTGCCTACAGAGAAGAGGCTGTCCCCACAAGTCACTGTATAGCATCTCTGCACTTACTGAGTTTAGGCCCACATTTGCTTTAGGAGACTTTTATAGGAGTATCAGTTAATAACTAATTTGACAGATCCCAATATCAGAATTATTATCCTAAATTCAAGCCCGTTTTTGTGATCATAATACACAGGACAGTTATGAAGTCAGTCTAATTCTGCTCAATCAACATTTGATTCCTTGCTACAGGAGAGACATGGGCAAGGTGCCAGAAGAAAAGAGAGTATCCAAAATGAATAAAATGTGGTTCCTGCAGTGATAGGAAGTAGTATAAATGACCAGTTATATGACTAAATCACACACAAAAGGTAACAACAACAACAAAATGGTGTAAGTAAAATGTAAACAGCACTCAAGAGTGGGATCTGCAACAGTTTCTGGATGACATTTGCCCTTAAAAACCACTTAGGAAATAACTGGCCCAGCAGTGGGGTTGGATAACAATGGGTACCACACCCTAGAAGACCCTGAATGAAGACTCAGGCGTCTGGACTTTGTTCTGCAGTTTAGAGGAACCAATGACACTTTTTTTATCTGGTTACTGGAAGGGATCCCAGGAAAATGGAGTTTGTTTTGCTTATTTGTTTACAAAAACATGTGATTTGGGATATATGACCTAAAGATGACCTTCAACTTTCAAACTTTCTCTCCAAGGGAATTTATTAAATTACTTTAGAAAAGTGAATAGGAAATGCATGTTTATCTTGGTTCCCCCGCCCATTTCACTTGCAATATTTTAAGACATATGGCATAGTTTGCTCTTGGAGGAAAATCATAAACATGCCCAGTATGTCACTGCAAAGAGGGTCGGAAGTAGTCATTTCTATGGGCCCTGAGTATTCACACATAAATTCACTGGGGTGATCAACAAAAAAATAACAAATAATAGGGTGAGTGTTTTTCAGCCCATTCTTGGTTAGTCAACACTTTGTTCACCAATGAGGGGTTATTTGGGTTCCTCCTGGCTTCACCTCCTCCCCTATAACAGGTCACTTGAGGAATCATCCTGTTCATTAGTAAGTGGTGGGAAAAATCAGTTAGGTAGTTTGTTAGCAACCTTGGGGAAAAAATACCTACTGTGGGAGAATAATAAGTGAATATGTAAAGTAAGATGTTGGGATTATATGTTGTTAATATTTATTTTCTACCTCACTGGTAATGTCTGGTCCTATTTTAGATGATCAGTGAAGGCATTTTAGATTTAAAGGATTATTGAATGCTCATTCAGGCAGTTTGTAATCTGAAGGAAAACAGAGTATAATTACATTTTCTAATTGGCCAAATCACTGTCATTCTTTTCAGTTTATTTATTTTATCTTCCTATGACTTTTCTAATTCTCCTAAGCTTGTAAATGGGTTGCACATGGCTAATTAAAGCCTCCACACTCAAAATCTATTCCTACGAGTATGTAAATGTTTGATGAGGCACTTACCTCTAGTGTAAACACAGAAAGGAAGAATTCCGTATAGAAAAGCTCACTATGGAAATAAAGTAGTGCCACAAGGGGACATGCTTCTTTTTTTTTTTTTTTTCCATTAAAAAAAAAAAAAATTATTTATTTATTTGGCTGCACCGGGTCTTAGTTGAGGCATGCAGGATCTAGTTCCCTGACCAGGGATCGAACCCAGGCCCCCTGCATTGGGAGCACAGAGTCTTAACCACTGGACCACCAAGGAACTCTTTTTCCATTTTTTTTCATTTTAAAGAGATGTGCCATCATTTGCATTTTATGTGTAGCTTCTCTAACTTCTGTTGGATTTTATTATGGTTGAACTCAGGCAGGTAATATTATCTTATACTTTGCTCAAGAGGCTCTTGGGAAATAGAATTATTAGCATTAAACTATATTTGGTTAAAAGGTTTAAAATATTAATTAATGATTATAAGATTCAGAAAGACCAACGGCATTTCATGGGAGGACCTGAAAATAACAATGGCTTCTTTACTCATCAAATACTTGGATGATTCCAAAAGGGGAATTCGCCTAGAAAAATCATCCCAAACCTTATAAATTTTTAAATTTAAGAATACAGAGTAATCACCCTAGTTTTGCACTAAAAATATTTCTAAGAGTAATGAGTATAGAATTATAAAATCAAAGAAAAGTAAAATCAGATCAAAATTGTTCAAAGTTAAGACTTCAATTTAGGTTAAGACTTCTATTTAGTGTTCTGAGGCAGAACACTGCCTCAGTTGCTATGACTAAAGATTTTGTATTTCAACTGTTCACACAATTGAGTACCTTCATGCTCAATCAAAAAGGAATTATATCAGAATTGAGCACACCTAAAAACAAAACAAAACAAAAAAACAGAAGCCTAAAAAAATCTAATAATTCCTGCCTGTCCTTTCTGTTATCTTCTTGTCACTTTTAAAAATGAGAATTACTTGGTTTCAGTATTTCTTAATGGCCTTATGCTTGTGAGCTCCATGCCAGGCAAAAGGGCAAACCTTCTGATGGGTGCCAGCTGTTAAGAATCCTTTCATTCTATTTTTATGAAAACAACTTCAACTTATTTTTCTAAACCATGAATTTCCTAAGGGAAGCCGTTGAAATGAGAAGCAAAATAGCTGTTTCATTCTTCATGCAAATTACAACTACAGAGTCAAGGAGGAAGAGAAAGACTAGCAGCATAGTCATTATGAAAATACCTTTTGTGATGATGTCTGTACAATCAACAAGGTAGAGAGGCCTGCTGTGCTCCCAGGAAATACATTTGCCTCAGCTGCCTCAAGCCTCTATGAAACTTGTTTCTGCCTTCTCCTATCCAGTAAAATTTAGGCAGCATATCGTTCAATCCAGTGTATATTGTTTAATCCTTGGCATTTGCTTATGTCTATTAAACCATACCAAATAATTAAATCTCTCTATATACCTTTTAGGGGTAAGGTCAAAAATAAAGTGTATTAAAATATAAAAATCAGAGTGATGTGGTTTGCTGTAGACCCTAGACTAGGAGATTCACTGGACGCTAACCTTGTAACCAAGAGAACTCAGCTATACCTATATATTTTTTTACCTAGCAGATCTCTCAAGGGAACTCTAGCCTCTTTCAGGATATGCATTTATTCCTCCCCAATTAAAAATAAATAAGATAAAAGGAAGTAGGATAAACTTACTCCCCAGTAGGCTTACGATTCAGAGGTGGGAAGAAGAAAGTTCAGAAGAGCCTTGGGTACTACTATTTTGGAAGAAAGGGAAACAGAGCCTACATATACCCTTCCATGACCTGTGGTTTGAGAAACACAGCTCTGAACCGTTCCCACACAACAGCTGTTTTTCTGCACCCCCATCGTTGAGGCAGGAAGTGGAATGGCACATAGAATGGAGTTTATAGGATCTGTTCTCTCAGAAAGTGAAACAGGATCTCCAGGCTATTAAATTCACTTCAGGGCAGCATCTGAACTCACTTGTTAAAAGGAATTGTCTGCCTAGGAAGAAAAAGCTTGCATTTGTGAAAACCGAAGAGTTTTTAGAAGTACTATGTAAATACTTACACCGACGCTAGGTTTAAACAAAACTATATTGAAAATTTAGACATTTTGATCCATTTCATTCTCATAACAAGACTGCAAAGTGATATGAAAAAAATATCTACAACCACATAAAGGCCAAAGGCTCAATTCTCTCTAAGGGCCATGGAAGAAATGGGTATCTAATTCTAGCCATAAGAATAAAAACCTATCTAAGGTACTCTACGGACCTGCCTTTACTAATTGCATCTAATCTGGGGACTAAAACTAATGCTTAAAGGTAAAGATGAGAAAATACATAGCTTCAGTTTCAATAAAAAAGTGTTTTTCTAATTTGGATGTTCTATCTAACCATGACCCTTGAATTAAAATTTTATAGCAAACCTCTTTGCTCAGCCAGTGCAATTTGATTTTGAGGGTCTTGCAAAATCCATGTAAAATGGTAGCACCCTTATTTCCCTGGCATTCTGATAGTTGTCTGCTGGTTTCCCGAAGGATCCCAAGCCCAGGAGCCCCTTTGCTAAGGGTCCAGCTACCACAGCTTCTGAGGCTCAGTGTCATTTGTGTCTCATACATGAGTCCTTTGACTGAAATGAAAATTCAAGCTTCCATTCTGAGCCTGGTAATCCTAGGTTACAAAAGGGTCTAAGAAGATATATTCAAGAATGATCAGAACAGCGGCCTATGGCTCCAAACCAACAGTTCTTTTTGCATTCTTTTCGGAAGCAGTTTGAAGATTCTCCAAAGTCATCTAGCTCTCTTCTGCCTTAGTTAGATGAGGTAAGAGAAGGAAATATTCTTAGGGCCTCAGGGGTACAGTTTGCATATTTTCTGTGCCATTACCTTGCTCTCTTTAGACACTCTGCTTCTTATCTATGAGGATAGATCAGTTCTTCAAATTACCACTAGAGGGCACAAAAGTACAAGATTTGCCTCAAGTTGCACCTTCTGTAGTTTTCTTTTTGTACTTAATCCATCATTAATATATTCAATCAGATGTTACAAAACATTTTAGCTTTTAGATCTACAACTATTCAATATTTACCTTGTCATCTGGTGTTTTTGTTACTGATATATTCTGAATAAGATCAAAACCAAAAGTTATGTTTCTATCCCTATTATAAAAATATATTTTAATATATTCGTTAATTCCTATTACCTTAACCTATCTCTTGTATTTTAAGGTTATCCATCCAAATCTACAATTTTAAATTTTCAAAAGAAGATTATTTTCTTATGAAAAATACATGAATTTATGACTATCACCAAAATGTATCCAGCCATTTTTTTCACGATGAAAAGAGAAAGTGTCAAGGTGATATAGGAAAGTACAATGAACTGAGATGCACAAGAGGAAGCAGTTTGGGTTTCTTGCCTCCTTTGCTATCTAAACACCGGTGTACCCCGCTTTACAGAATAGTAAATGTTTCTGGCAAGTCAGCTTCAAAATAAAACTTTGTATTTAGAGTAACACATTGCTTGAAAGTGGAATCATCATACTGGCAATTTTTTAGGATACATTTGTATTAATATTTTAGCATTATAATTATACCAAATGATGCAGAAACTCTTAAAATACATTTCAAGAGAAATATATAACTAACAAACACAACAATATTCAAAATGACTCACAAATTATAAAAATGATTCTGCTTTCACAGCAGAAATTGTACCCTCAGTGAAAGGCTTCCTAATGAGTCACCTGTTCCATATCTTCTTTCTATCGTCCTTAGAATGAACCTTCTAAAACACATGATCACATTAGGTGGCTGCCTAAAGTCTGGATATTTCCTCATTGTATTTGCATCAAGTTGGAACTCTTCTGGGTGTTAAAGGACCTCTGCAATGTGGCCTCCTTTTGGCCTCTTTTTTATAGCCTCTCAAACTTTTGAATGCTTTTAGAGCATTCAAACTTCACAAGCTTTTAGAGCATTCAAACTTCAAACTTCATGCTCTAGTCTCACAGAGCTGCATAAGAATCCCCCAATAATCTCTTTCCCTACCTATAGCTACTATTTCTTTAACAAATACAAATAATTTTTAACATTTACTGCACTTACCACCTGAGTAGCCACTGTACAAAGTGCTTTCCATACATACCCTCATTTAATCTTACCCCAAATTCTGAAGGGAAAGTGTACATGAGCTTCATGTTATACATGAAGAAACTGAGAGTTAGAGACGGGCAGGGACTCCCCAGAAGTGACCCTACATGTGATTTCAAAGTTCACGCATCTAAATGACTCTGGCATGATGTTTACCATCCACACACTTTCATTCAGCTATGGGTTTTGCTCTAAAGGAGAACAGTGAGAGAGCAGAAAGGCTTATCCTTGGAGGTCCATCTTGAATCTTACTACTTTTCTCCCCATCTTTCCTTCCAAGCAGAACTGCTATCTCCTCTATGCTCCTGGTGCACATTGGGGTTCCAGGATGTCGGTTATTTATGTATCCATATCCCTTGGCAGAGGGGGGACTCCTAGAGGCTGGAGGTCTAGACTGTGTTATCCATTGTAGCCTCTTAATCACCCAACAGAATGGTCACATCACAGGGGATCTATAAGTGAGGACTGTCCCATCTACCAATTGTTCTCTGAGAAAAGGCGGCTTATTCTACATCTTAGGTGCCCATCAAATTCAATAGATGACTATCTTTCTCCTAAGGTACTCATTCTCTTTGGAAACTTGTAAATTTACTTTCTAAAAACCTAGCTCTTGTAATTGTATTAAGGGCATGTTTTGGGGATTTTTTTTCCCTTTTAAAACATCTGGACAGTGTTATTTGTAAACGTGGAGAGTCTGAATGTGTATATGTTTAATATTACTTATAAATTACTTATTTATAACACAGCCATTTAACAGTCGAAAGACAACAACCTAAAAGATTGGTCTCTACTCCGAGGGCGCGTGCTCTTTCACAGTGGACATCGCCCCTCCTGCAGTCTCTCTCAACTGCTAAGTCAGTGCCCCTGCCCCATCCCTCTAGTCAGTCTCCACTTCTGGAAACAAGATGGCACTAAGCTGCTTATACGAGCCCATCTGTGTACCCTCCTCCACAGTACCCACAACCCAGTGGGAAAGGTGGCTCTCCCTTTTAAAGAGCCATAAAGCACATTGTATGCCCATCTCTGAACTGGCTCCAGCTAAAATTTTACAAATGCAATGGTGTTATATTAAAATGAACTCTTCCTTATGCGAGCCTTTAAGACTCTTCCCCTGAGCTTCATTAAAAGCAGCTACAATTTGTATTGATTCTGCATGTTGAGGAGTTAGCGTTATAAATAAGGGATGAAGTTTTGGTGAAGAACAGAAAAGGACCACAACAAATTATTTACTAAACAGCAGAATCAGGTGAGATGTTCGCTAATTTTGTTTGCTGCCAACTCAGTTTTTTTAAAACCATTAAGTGCCCAGAGGTTTTGCTCCCCTCTTAGAAAAAAGAAAAAAAAAAAAAAGGAAGACAAGTATTACAAAGAGACCAAAGAGAAAATTAAGCTTCTAGAGAGCCAGGACTAATCTTCTATTTTATTGTGTTTTACATAGTGCCTGATTCACAACAGATGTTGAATTAATATTTAGCTACTTGTATTTGCTTTCACTATAAAAGTCTATATCTTGTTTGTAAAACAGAAAAGCAGTTGTAAAGTTGGTGACCTTTCCCAATGGATAAAGAAGATGTGGTGTATATATATATATACAATGCAGTGTTACTCAGCCATAAAAAAGAATGAAATAATGCCATTTGCAGTGACATAGATGGACCTAGAGATTGTTACACTGAGTGAAGTAAGTCAGACAGAGAAAGACAAATATCATTTGATAATGCTTATATGTGGAATCTAAAACAAATGGTACAAATGAACCTATTTACAGAACAGAAATAGAGTCACACATGTAGAAAACAAACAGGGTTACCAAGGGGGAAGGAGGGAGGGATAAATTGGGAGATTGGGATTGACATATATACACACTACTATATAAAAAATAGACAACTAATTAGAACCTACTGTATAGCACAGGGAACTCTACTCGAGAATCTGTAATGATTTATATGGGAAGAGAATCTAAAAAAGAGTGGATATATGTATAACTCACTTTTCTGTACAGCAGACACTAACCTTGTAAATCAACTATACTCCAATAAACATTAATCTAAAAAATGCACACAGAATTCTTATACGGAAATGAAAAACCGAGTGAGAGTGGAGGCTGCAAACAAAGCAGATACCTGGACAGCTGGTGACCATACACGTGAAAACCACAGTTATCTGAAGTGCAGAGATAGGCATCTGAGGAAGGCTGGTCTTTGGATTATGGAGATTTAACCTCTTTAAGGACAAAAATGTTTTTCTTTAAATAATTAGTACTTAAAAATCTTCCTTAAGATACGTCTACATACTTCTTGGTCTCAGTAAGCATGCTGGGTAAAATACAATCTCCAGAGACCTTGCATTTTCTCGGGGTACACATGAATTCCTATGGGGCCTGGAGTCCAGACAGAAAATGGAGAACATGATACATGCCTACCATTCCCAAGACATAATCTGCAAAAGTTAAAACAACAGAACGATGTATATACACTACCAAATGTAAAATAGTTGGCTGGTGGGACGCAGCAGCACAGCACAGGGAGATCTGCTTGGTACTGTGCTATGACCTAGATGGGTGGGACAGGAAGGATGGGAGGGAGGCTCAAGAAGGAGGGGATATGGGGACATGTGTATGCATATGGCTGATTCGCTTTGTTGTACAATAGAAACTATTGTGAAGCAATTATACTCCAAAAAAGATCTATTAAAAAAAACAAAAAACCAAAAAAAACAGAATCTCTAGTAACTGATATTGGTGACATTTGCTTCTTTCTCCTAAGAGTAAAATGTAGCAGGAAAAAATTAGAATTTTATTGGTTGGATAATTAACCAATTAGAATTTAATTCTTAATACAGTAACTGGCACATATCCAATAACTGTTTATTGAGTATCTGATGGGGCCAGTTAGACGTGCTATTCTATATGACGATGCTTTGATGGAAAAGGAAATGACAGCTTAAACCTGGAGGACAGTGATTATTGACTTGTTGATATATATGTTTTGATATATACTTTTAAATGACAACTTAGGCAGTTATGTTATAAACTCCTTGAAAGCATTTACCAAGGTTCTTGATCCTCCATTTCTTGAACAGGCCTGATTTAGAAGGTGCTTCACACATGTTTGCTGAATAAAGGAGTGAGCCTACTGATTGATTGCCGAAATTCAGAGCCCACTGAATTTAAATGAATGTATCAGAATGCAGATGAAATTGACAAAAAGCTCTGAGGTTTTCTTTTTCCTTGGTTCATTCAGTAAATATTTATTGAAGGTCACTATTTGCATAGTGCTGAAGGAAGCAGGCCTCTCTCTCTCCTCCTTCCTTCTGGGGGTTACATTATAACAGAGATACAGAATACAAATGTGTTAACAAACAAATAATCCATTGTGGGAATTATTATAAAGGAAACAAGTCGACTTCTATGACTGAGTGGGGTGTGAGCTTGTGGGGAACAGTTTTAAAATGAGCAGTCAGGGAAGGCTTCCCTAAGGAAGTGACATTTAAATTGAGAATCCAGTTATAAGAAGAGTTTGGGAAACAGGTATGAAGGTCCTGAATAGTTTGGAACTAAAACAAGATCAGGTGGTTGAGGCATAACGAGCTCTGGACATGAGGCTCTGAGGACAATAAGGAAGATCGTGCCAGGCCTAAGAGGTGAGCCATACTGATTGTATTCTAACTACAATCAGCTTTAATTAGGGAAGTGACAGTGATGGTGACAATGATGGTAATGATAGCAGCTACCCTTTAATGAGCACCAGTTCATTACATAGGGATTGTACGATAGGCATCATACTAAATGTTCTAACATCATTAGTCATTTACTCTTCACACCAAATCACAGAAGCAGAGATAATTACCTTTTCTATTTACAGAAGAGGAAATGGAGTCTTAAAGGGTTTAGTTAACTTGTTCAAGATTGCAGCTAGTATATGTGACATCATCGAGTTTCTGATTTCAAAATGGTCCTCAAGATGCTTTGTTGGAAATGGATTGTTGGGGAGAAGAGAGGATCAGGAGGTCAGCTGGGCATTCATGCAGTGGTTCAGGTGAGAGAGTGTGGGTGTGAACAGGTGGTGAAAAGGAGGCGGAGGGTTCTAGATGGAACATATATATTTGCTGTTGGATTTAGAGGGAGAGGAGAATGGATGGTCTGCCATTTAATGACATAGGAAAGATCAGGGGAGAAACACGTTTGAAAGAGCCTGGGCCTGTTTTCTGTGTGGCCAAGGGAGCTAAGAATGGTGTTTATGTTTCTACATGGTTGAAAAAAGATTTAAAAAGAGTAATATTTTGTGACACATGAACACTATGTAAAATTCAAGTTTCAGGCTCCATAACTATTTGTTGGAAGACAGGTATTCTCATTGGTTTATATATTGTCTGTGACTACTTTTGTGTGACAACGGCAGAGCTGAATAGGCTGCAGGGCCAAAAATACTCACTATCAAGTCCTTTACAGAAAAAGCCTGCAAACCCCTGTTCTAGTGCAATATCCTATTTGGTAAAAGAAGATTAATGACATTTTGTCAGTAAAACTTTAATCAGTAATTCTTCCCCAAATATAGTGATAGAAGTTAGAAAACTTCTGAATTCATTCTCTCTAAAACATATTTTCTACATTGCTAAAAATTTTTAAATGAAAAAAAAACAAACAAAACGGAAAACCCACGAACATTTTTAGGTAAACTTTTCAAAGATGTCTAAATAATAAGGGACTACTATCAGACACTACTGTGTTTTGAAGTGAGGCCAGTGATCTTAGCTCTAGTCAGGTTTCATTATGACATATCTATACAGAAACTATAAATCATGTATAATTCATAAACTCTACATATAATATACTAAAAACCAGCTGCCCAAAAAGCAAAAATAGCTACTATTTCTTCACCAAATGAGAAAAATATTGACTGCAGGGCAGGAATAATTTGCCATTTCACCTGTCATTGCCTCAAAGATCATCTTTCTACAATTTCTGTCCCTTAATGGATACAGTGTTACTTGAAACTCCCAGCAGATCATTAATGGTGCCTAAATGTCCGAGTGTTAGCTCTGAATGGTTGTGAATTTGCTTCAGTTGCTCATAGCTGGATTTGCTAACGCTGACTTAAAGGCAAACTCAGCTGTCTAAACGTGCAGGCCTATGATGCTGCAGGATTTTATAGTAGAACATTTGACCACAACACACTCACGTGATGTGATAAATATGATAGAGAAAAAGCATTTATGCTATTCAGAGTTGTTTGTTATTACTTTTCACTTATGAAAGGACCTAAAATATCAGTTTATATGTTTTATAACTCATGGTTTAGCTACAAACTGAGGATTAAAAAGCAGTTCTAAAAGGCAATATTTTCTTTCTTATTTTGAGTGCCTTCCATTTGTAACATACGCAAGGGATATTTTCACAAAGTTACTCATGCATATTTCCAGAGTAAAACCAAGGCCATAACAAGATCATAACTACGGTCAAGAGCTAGTACTGCTGGAGTTAAAGAGATGAATTCTGGAGGTAAGACATTTTGGGTTCAAATCCTGACTCTGCTGCTGACTTAGAGTGAAGCCTTCCACTCCACAGCTATCTGTGAAGTCAACCAATCCCTATGAGCCTCCAATTCCCCCTCTGGAAAGTTAGGATAATAACAATAATAGATACTATTTCAAAGGATTAAATGAAGGAATGCAAAATACTTAGCTCAGTGCCTGGCACAAATCAAGTGTTCAATTTCAACTAATTATTTCAAAAAGATATACTCATGAATCCAGAGGTACTCTTTTGTGATCTTATGGGTTTTACACAGCTTTGTGGTACATGCTTAGAGAAAGAGTTGGTAACAGATCCGTGGGTAATATTTCCTATGATAAAGTTCACCTATTCTTCCCAATGAAATGACACAAGCCTACAGGAGTACGTTTGCAAAGGTAAACAGTAGGAACAGGGACCAGAGGATGACCCAGTCCTGGCATGAACACTGTTGCTCCCCAAGACCTGCCTCCCCTAAAATGACCGGAGGAATCCACACTCCCCTGTTCATGTGAGGGGTGCTGATGCAGAGAGAGACATGACGATACAGGGGACATAGAGCAACTCCAGGGAGGAGGCCCTGGGGTGGAAATTTCAAGAACAGATGGCTATTTCATAATCTCCTTCTATGGCAATCAGGCAAATCCCAACCACCTACATATGCAGGGTCAGCTCTCACTGTACAGATCTCTGCAGCTGATTTCCAACAGAAGATAGTCAATATAGTCCTTGGGAATTTTCTCTAAAAAAACAAATAAAGGCATTCCACATGTCATGCTGAGCACACTCAGTGGCCTTTTGGAATATTCTACCCCAGGGCACCCATGGTAGAGGATGTGTTTAGAATATGTGGCAGGCATAAGCTTTGAGTGACAGATGAATCTGATTTTTTGAGTTGAGTCTAGCAATTTCTAGTGTTTTGTCTCTAAGAGGACGAGAAGAATCTTCACTCTCCTGTGAGTGTAACTTGCATTTACATGTAGTAGCCCAAGGTCACACCTAGGAATTCAAAAGGAATGCCTAGGTCAAAATGGTAGGTTGGGGGTGGAAGAGGACACTTGCAAACTTTACAGACTTTGGTTGCTGCTCTCTGCATACAGGCTAGGAAGAAAAACACTGGGAATAGGATTGGTTTAGAATTGGAAGAAAAGGAAAGAGAGAGCAAGGGTAGGTGGACTCCAAGCTCAACCCTCATCAGATGTCACTTAGGATATGTTCAGAGTAGCATCCTCTGCATTCTGAAAGGGAAAAGTGGGCATGATACACTGTGCTAACTCAACTGGTTAACTTCTCTGTCGTGGGCGAAAAAATGGTCCCCCAAAGGTATCAGGTCTTAATCTCTGGAACCATAAATGATACCTTATTTGGAAAAAGAGTCTTCACAGTTATGATTTAAATTAAGGATCTTATAATGGGGAAATTTTCCTGGTTTATCTGGATAAATCCTAAATGCCATCATAAATATCCTTACAAGAGGGAGGCACAGTGAACTTTTACAAAACATGAGAAGACAATGTGAAGACAGGCAAAGATTGGAGTGATGTGGCCACAAGCCAAGGAATGCCAGTAGCCACCCAAATCTGGAAGAGGTAAGGAACAGATCGTTCCTAAGAGCCTCCAGAAAGAATGTGGCATTGCCAACACCTTGACTGGGCCTGGTCAAACTGATTTCAAATTTCTAGGCTCCAGAACTGTGAGAAAATTAGTTTGTCTTGTTTTAAGCCACCCATTTTGTGGTAATTTGTTACACCAACTACAGGAAACTAATACAGCATCATTACAACTTTTAATGTCTCTAATTACTATAGATTTTCTTGATTCTATTCACTCATCGTTTCTTTCTTCTTGAACTCATTCTCAGACGTTACAAAATTATTATTTTCCTTTCTGTTCAGTTAGATTACACTGTGTGTGCCACTGTACACACGATTTCTCTGGCTCATCTTCAGAATGCTAAGTCATATAACCATTGTATATCAGTCACCAGTGAGGTTCCCAAATTATTTCTTTTCACGGAGCAAATATTTATCAAATGGCATGCCAGTTAAGTCAAGTAATTATACCCTTAAGAGATGCAGTTTTCAAATTTATTATCTCAAAACTGTATGCTACAGATGTTCAAGTTTTAATGTGCATCTATCTGGAAAATGACAAAGTAGCGGAGTCACACAAAGCAGACAAAATATAATAAACTATTTGAATATTTATAACATTGTGTTTGTCTTTTACTGTCAGTTATGTGAATAGAATCAAACTCAAAGATTAACTGAAATGAGTGATGAAATAATGTTGTGTTCTCCCAGCGAGTAAAGAGCTGCTCTGAGACATTTATGTGTGCACCATATTGTAAATCAATTCCTTCACTGCTCTGAATGGTACCCTAGTGACCAGAAAATGTACATTAGGCATCCCAAAGTACCTGTCACTAGGGAAGATGCTTTTGTACTGGTTCAATATTTCATCTGTGGGTATAGTAATACTTAAAAGCCATATTTCATAAGTCTCTATGAAGTCTAATTTTAAAATGACCAAGTCCACATCTCTAGAACAGCTAACGGTTTCCTCCCCTGTAAAATGAAGGAGTTGGATCTGGGTATCTCTCTCCCACCTCTAATGTTCTGTGAGATGAGATACTGATGCAGAGTGACTACCCTGGTATTTGGAGAGTTAAGCGAAGTTTTAAGTGGACAGATCAGGTGGTGCTGTGACTTAGCAAGAAAAGCAGCCAGAATAAGCATCTGAGTATGGACAGTTCAAGTGCAGGGTTATGACTAGTTCCCAGGTGCTTCTTTTACTGGATAAAGCTTTGTCTGTAGTCTTCACAAAGATACAATATTTGTCATACATAAGTATATCTCTTCTGTTAACTTCATTCAGACTCTATCAAAACGTGCTTTGAAACAATGAGCAGTGTAGTCACTTGGTATAATCTTGTCCTCAGTTGACATGTTTACTTATTTTTATCCAGCCAACATGAGCTCATTTCTCATGCTGGGTGGAATGTAAGCCTCACAAGTGCAAAAGAAGGGATCCAATTCTTTCACATCCTTAAAGATTATCTCACAAACCAAGGTTCAGTGTAGAGTTCTAAGAGCTGCCTAACATTGACTGCTTGACTCTGCAGAGAAATACACAAAAAATTTGAATTTTCAGACAAAAACTGGAAAAAAAAAACAACCCTTGTGTTTTAAAAAAAAGATGGAGTTTTGAAAGTTACATGTAATTTAATATTTTAAAATTTTATGGGAAATTAAAAAATAATATTTAAGGAAATATTAATTTTAAAGCTTTGGGGAATAGCTAAAATGCTTAAGGTAAGTTGTTTACATACTGTAGCATATTTGTATACTTCTGAAATGATTTCTAAAAATGTTTCAAATGAAAGATAGTTTGACCAACATCAGGTCATTTTAATGCCCAGGCACTAAAGACAAGCAGCACAGTCTGGCTCTTAAATTAACAAAAAACATATTTGTGCTTCAGAGAGTGTCAACTTTATCAGAAGAGAAGCAAGAAGGAATCTAGGCCTCCATTGATTGTCGGCTTCTCCTGCCAACCTTCGACCCAGGTGTTGTCCAACGTGCCTGCTTGATCATGCAAAGATTAGAGATGAATTTCAGGGTTGTGAATGTTGATGGTTTCCTCTATCTTCAAGTAGTTTTTTGCATCTCAAGAAATTCTGCCCACCAACCCCCCTGCACACAAAAATTTGTTTTTCAGTGTGTCACTCCATTTGTAGAACAAAATTATTTAAATATTAATGTAACTGGTAAATCTATAGTTGCTGTCTTGGTAAACTCTACTTTTAAAAATTTCAGCATATCAACAAGCAATTTTATATATCATGTTTATAATATATAATCTCCAATTCATGAAACTGCATGCACCCCTGGAAAGGGAATTATTTTAAAAGCTGGTAAATAGTTTAGTTCTCCTTCTAGCACCATCGTCAAAAAACAATAGCCAACAAAGCAAAACAGAACAAATGCCAACCAAAAGAAAACTTTACAAACTATCCTCCAATATTCTAAATCACACCTCTAAGAGAGGACCCAGAGGTATTGAATTAACCATACAGGAACTATGTCCTTCAAGTTGGTGAGGTATAAGCACTATCCTATTTCCCGATGTATAAACTGAAGTATTACTTTTTGGTAATAAATTACCTCTGATTCTCAGACATCTTTACACTGTGGACTAGGTCCTCTTGCTAGCTGTGTGACTTGGGGGTCGGGGGAGGTTATTTAACTTCTCTGTGCTTCAGTTTCCTCATTTATAAAATGGAACTATATTAATTGTCTTCCTAATGCATTTTTAGGGAATCAGGCACATGTAAGCACCTCCATCTCATTTGCTAGGAAATCCTATGGACATTTTATACTATTTAATTACTGCCTATGACACAACTGGCATAATCACAGTGGATTTATGACACTATCATAATAATAACATTTCAAAAAGGTTTTGAAATATTGGCTCAATGATGTAAAATATTTTGAAAATCCTTCATCCAGGGAAGTTTTATTCCCATTATTATCTCCTAACAGAACCCATAAGTCCCCAATATGACCAGCCACGTTTCTGCTGCAGTACAATCCTGCCTTAGCAAGTTCACATCTAATTTACTAGCTAACTAATACCCCAGAGTCTCTTTAGAGAATTCCCAAACCTCCTACTTTCTTTTTTTGCGGTACGCGGGCCTCTCACCGCTGCGGCCCCTCCCGCTGCGGAGCACAGGCTCCGAACGCACAGGCCCAGCGGCCACGGCTCACGGGCCCAGCCGCTCCGCGGCACGCGGGATCCTCCCGGACCGGGGCACGAACCCGCGCCCCCCGCATCGGCAGGCGGACCCCCAACCACTGCGCCACCAGGGAAGCCCCAAACCTCCTACTTTCATCAACCAAAATAAATATCTTTCCTTGTTAATAAATACATAGATTTCAGACAACTACTTGCTGGTGAGCCTTGTTTTTCTAATTTATGTTTTAATTAATTTCCTCTCCACCTCACTCCATTTTGTGCATTCTTTTCCTCTCAGATGTTTGCAACACGCCCTGGGGAATAACACCTACATTTTGAATTACAGATTTGTTGACTGCATCCTTTAGGTAATTAAGATGTTAACAAAGACAAGACTCAATCATGATCCTTTTAACATTTCTCTGAATGTTTAATCAACCATTACACATATCACTAAATGAGACAAATTTTCATGTTCTCTTCAGTTTTCACTGGAACCATGAAAATAATGGGAGTAGATTTTTCCCTGGATAGACCCAATGCATATATATATTAACACATAATGTTGTCAACAAATATCTAACTATCAGTTTTTAATTTAGATGATTCCATATGGTTATATAATTAATCTAAAAATATAATTAAAATTAAAAATTGTCATTCAGACACTCAGCAATTAGAAATCATTAAGAATGGACTTAGACATGTGAGATGTTACTTCTAAGTGATCACTAAAATAAAATTTAAAAATAAAAAGCTTTAATTTCAAAAGGTTATACATAAAATGATAGACTTTTAAAAACACACTTGTGTATTAGAATCTTCCAGGAATATAATTAAACCCAGCACACACTGATCAAGTCTCGCTGCAGGTATAGAGCACAAGTGAACAGAAGATTGGGAAGTTCAAACAGAGACTTAAGTCTTCAATAGATTCCAATTCTGCTACTTAGGGAAAGGTCCAACTCACCAAATTACCAAGGCCAATATCATTAAGAACACCTTGATATTTTGTTTCTGCTCTTTGTTTGTAGCACATGGTTTTGGTTATTAAATGTATAAAATAGGTAGCTACTCTAAAAAGCAATGCCTTCACTTTGGTGCTAGGTATCTTCCAAACAAAATAAATACAAGATCCCATGAATGGAGTTGGGCCAGTGAGGAAATAAACAAGCAAACACGAAAAGCACAGGCATTAAGCATACTCTACTTTGAGTTGTTTGGCTACTTAGTTACATTCCATTTTGCATTCATTTCTCTTTTCATATCATTGATATAGGGGCTATGTCAAAAATATCAGTTCACCAAATGATGTGTTCTATTTCTTTGTCAATACAAAACCATCTAAACATCCATTTTGGTAGAACATCTCTAACACATTTACCCTAAGTGTTAAACTGGTACTTTCCCTACATTCAATTCAAAGTGGATGAGACCCACAGTAGTAATTCATTATAGCAAGTGTCACTGTAAGGAAGGTTTCCCTAATAATTTCACACTAATTAACTCATACAGTAAAAGGTTCCATTTTAGTCACCTTGATACACATAGCTAATTGGGATAGTAAATTCTGTCATATTTTATTTTAAAAGTAAAAATGTCATTGGATATAGTCTTTCTTTCCCCCCCCACAGTGCTTTAATATTGTCAGTTGGTAACACATCGCAGGAAAAAAAAAAAAGATTATTTTTTCAAATTCCTTACCACTGATAGCTCAATTGCTATTTACTATTTTTTTCTACAATGAACTTCATTAATTAAATGCTGTTCCAATAGTTAGCTTCTCATTGTTATAGGCAAAGACACAGACTGCATAAATGGAAACCTGACAGAGCCAACATTAGCCTTGTTAATTTTTTTTTTACCCTACATGCTAAATATGTACTTAATTTTCTCTTTACTACTTTAATAGCTCATATATTAATTCTGTAGTGTTTTTTAAGAGCTGTATAGCCCTAAGTATTTAATCCTGGGATAATTTTTATCTTTGAATAACAGTCATCATCCCCCCCCCTTCTATTGTCATGCTTCCATGGAAACTGTGGAGAAAGAATGAAATGGCAAAACACCTCCATTTTAGGTCTAAGTTGACAGTGTGATTTTTATTAGGAGACTCAATTATTCAGACAGGTAAGAATATAGAGAGTGGTTTCATAAATTATATAGAATCTTTTATAAATGATCTTGATCACTGATCTTTTATAAATAAGAAATTATGTTTCTAGCTAACCCATTTTGTTGAGAATTAGTTATTTGGTGGTGAGATTTGGGGGAGTTTTTTTTCTTCTTCTTCTTTACATTTTATTGTTTTGCTTGAATTTACTGTTGCCATGTAAAATAAAATAAGCAAAAATTAAAATATTCTTTACAAAGAACTAGTTATTTGTTATACTCTTGATAAATATATTTTAATCTTCACTAAATATCACTAAACCCATACAGCTAGGTTTTAGATACACATTTACAATTTAAAAATTTGTTAATGCACATAAGAGGATTTAGAGACTTCTTATAATTATAAAATCTCTTTGGGGCTTTGTACACAGTATTGATTACTTCCCACATTTTGCTGCTCTAAAAAACCATAAGTTAAAAAGAAGCAACCAATTTTAACTTAAATGTAAGTTAACTGCTATTTGAATCACTGAAGGGATCCAGAGGAAACCAGTTATAATGCTTGCTTCTAGCAAGGAAGATTTACCTCTTGCTCTGTATATATTTTAAATTATTTGATTTTTTAAAAAGTATAGGTGTTATTTATTTAAAGAGAAATGCAGTCTCCGGAAATAAAGATTCTAGCTGATAAAAAGTCATGGATTTAAAAGAGGCTTTAAGTAGTTGGGTAAAAGGTTAGGATTATACTGTGTGGCTTTTCACAGAGAAAACAGAGACAATTTCTTTTTGCTTTTCTCACAATAGAAATAAGGGACAGTTTATAAAGTGGGAAATTTTTCCTTAATATTTACTCTATGAAGATGGAGAAATGGACAAATGACTGAGAAAATGGATGCCCTTTGAAATTGCTAGCAATCACCCTTAACTGTTGGTGCTTCCCACTAAAGAATTACAGGTCAAAGACAAGAAACATTGAAGTTCATTACAACAACAAAATTAAGATCTTGGCAAAAACAGAAATAAATAGAAACACAAGTGACATGGATATAAAGCTTCTGCCCCAACCATCTGATAGGGAAGTTGCTTAGGTAAAAAATTTTTTAAAAATCGATGGTTTATTATGTTTTCTAAAACTCACAATGTGGTCTCAGTCTCCTTAAAACCTAAAATGAGAAATAAATTTCGAATGCAAATTAAGTTTGACATCCAAACAAATACATAATATCTTTTCCTTTTATATAAATATTGAATATCTTGGTGAGCCACCAACTCTATGAAGTATTTATTGGTGTCTGGAAAATTTTTTTTAGTTTAATTGGTATTATAAGCTAAGTTCTCATCTTTGATTTCCTCCTAAAATAATAAAAAGTCCTGCTGAGATATGAACATAGATAAAAAGCTTGATGTGAAAATCATTCTTAAGGAATTATACAACTTGTCTCTAACTTAATATGCTACTCTCTTAGAATAAGATGGGAAGGTGTAAGATTACATAGAGCATGTTGTGAGTTAAATAATGTGCTTATTACAACAATCATGCCCTTACTTTTTCTACTAAAAAAGATCTAGGAGCAAAGAGACCCAGTAGCAGTCACCACTCTTCCTTAGCACCATTTCTGGCTAAGAGGAACCATGGTTCCTTGAGAAATGGCTGATTTCAGGTTCAGGGGAGAAAATACACACAGAGAACCTGAGACATCTTGTCGTTCAGAAAGCAAGGGAGCTCTTGGCAACTAAGGGATTGTGTTAAGAGGAAAGGAGGAGCCAACATGATTCACTGAATGTATAAAAATCTACGCATTCATAATAATACCAAAAAAAGATTTTTAAAAACCCACCTTCATCTGTCTCTAAGAGGTAACTATGGCACCAATTACTTGCTCTGGAAATTGGTGATTAATGGGAAAGAATAAAAAGTATTCATCCTGTCTTGAATGAACAGTTTGAGGGTAAACAGTCTATCAGATTCTTAATTGATGATGGAGAGTATTTAGATAAGAATTCCAGTTAATAGACATTGAAAGAATGATGGAATTGGATAAGATCATAGTAAAAGCCTAACGAGATAGTTGATTCAGGCAGTGATCATTATTGGTATCAAAACATTTAACAAAAGGTGGGAAACATTACAACAAAAGGATCAGACTATCCCCTCCTTATCCACTGTTTCAATTTCAACTAGCTGAAAGTGGAATTGTGCGTGGTAACGCCCTATTTACCTGCTGTTATAATGCAATATTGAAGTACACTGAACCTTCCATGAAGTTTTCTTACCACAAAAAGTTGATTATAAATCTAATCAGTCCTTTAGGTTTGATGAGCCTTTACAACAAATACAGAGGATATAAAGATACAAGGTGGATGACACCATTTACAAACAATAAGACAAACCTGAAATGGGGGAGCTGCATCAGGACAACTGATTCATTTCTTCAACAACCTAATAGGGCTATTAAAGAGGTTCTTCTAGATCAAAGGAGACTTAAGAGGCATAACCAATATGCAATGGATGAGATGTATTTTGATACCAAGTCAAACAAATAAACCATTAAAAAGAGATTTTTCAGAAAATTCAGGAAAATTGAATAATGCCTAGATGTTATTTGTGTTAGGTGCAGTGAAATAATACCACTTGCAGTGACACGGATAGACCTAGAGATTGTCATACTGAGTGAAGAAAGTCAGACAAAGACAAATATCATATGATATCACTTATATGTGGAATCAAGAAAAATGGTACAAATGAACTTATTTATAAAACAGAAATAGAGTCACAGATATAGAAAACAAACTTATGGTTACCAAGGGGGAAAGGGAGGGAGGAATAAATTGGGAGATTGGGACTGACATCGACACACTACTATATATAAAATAGATAACTAATAAGGACCTACTTTATAGCAGGGAACTCTACTCAATACTCTGTAATGACCTATATGGGAAAAGAATCTAAAAAAGAGTGGAGATATATATATATATATATATATATATATATATATGATTCACTTTGTTGTACAGCAGAAACTAACAGAACATTGTAAATCAACTACACTCCAATAAAAATTTTAGAGATATATATATATATATTCTGATTTAATAGAATATATTTAAATTTCCAGATTTTCTGCAGTTTGGGTTGTTTTGATTACTTGAACATTTTAATTAACTTGTATTTATTTTATAAAAGTTACATGGAAAAATTATTAATTTTCAAAAAAATAGAATGAAGTACTGAAAATAAATAAGGCTTTGTTTTATAGTTTAGAAAAGCATGAGTTCTTGCTGATACTCCTGGTCCTCACTATCCTTAGTATCTACACAACAAAACTAGTTTGGACTATTTGAACTTTCTAGTTGTTAAGATTTTTCATAAGCAGGGGCTTATACTATATATTTTATAGCAAACAGATACTGTCTATGTCTTTAACAAATGCAGAGGTAAACCCATATTGATAAGCATCTATGGTGATTACAGGATTATTAAAGCTTTCAAATTCTGAAGAGGTAGCTTCAGAATATAAATGAGAACACTCATTAAATAGGTGGCTCTAAAAAGCTGACAAGCAGTCCCCAAACCTAGGGTAAGTTTATTTTTTGCTTTTGTTGAATCTATAAACATTGACTTCAAATATTATAACCTGATCAGGGTCACTCTTTTGAAATGAAGGTGAAGGCTTGTGATCAATTAATATTGATAACTGGCAAATGGAAATCAGTCCACCAGGACCTGAGGGGTTTGGGAGAATGAGTGAAATTCTTCATCTTATTCAGCCTCCCCAGTCACAGATATATACCTCCAGGGGGAGAGAGGGAGAACTGCTAAGGATAAAGGAAGTTTTAAACTATACTTTATCAAAACGTTGTTAGCAACCACATCTTATAGCATTATAGAGAACAGAATCCATAGATATTTACAAGCAAATCTACACAAGCTAAATGCTCCCCTGGCTCAAAACATTCCTGTAGTTTTCTTTATACAGAAGAATGTTTTGGTAAAAAGCATTAAAATCCTTAGGCTGATATTGATGCCCCTTCTAAGTGCTCATATAGAATTCCATTAAATAACCTCATTAAATCCCCTCATTAAATAATGCCACAATCAACAACATAATTGCTGCATTTATTAGATTTTAAGTTTCTCAAGAAGAGAACATATCTGTTTTGTATTCTCTTTGCTTAGTACATGCCTGGCATATTTCAACTTAAAAAATGTTGACTTAATTTTTCACAATAATGATGTACTGTCCTTTGATATGGAAATGACTACACAGACATTTGTTTTGCATATTGATAGATGTGTCCCTTGCCCTTCTCACCTTCTTCTGTCTTATCCTTGAATTCAACTGCATGCATTTTAAGGTACTTAATTGACCAAGAGGGTGTAATTTGTAGCCACAAGGTAAATCTAACTATTCAATGCACACAATAAAAAACATATTTTTTAAAAGTAAATTGAAAGTACAATGAATACTACAACTGAATTGGGAGGGAGGCATTTATATTGATTTGTTTATTAGTTTCCAAACCTTTTTGACTACAGATACATTTTTCATCATAGACATCCTTTACACATACACACACACACACACACACACACACACACACACACACACACACACACACT
>NC_041233.1:44333526-44387537 GCF_002837175.3 Physeter macrocephalus
ACTAACAAATCAATACTACTATGTATGATGCACCTGAAATAATAAAAATGTTGGTCATGATACACTACATGAACTTTACGATCCCTAGTGGTTTGTAACCCATAGTTTGAACAACACTCTAAAGGTTTATTCTTTTATAATAATCCCAGCAGTCTACTATCTTAAATTATTATTCTCCTTGGAGTCTTTTTAATAATCCCAGACCCTATGTACTCCCCCAATCCTTGCTAACTTTCTTGCGCAGAAATTTCAACATTTTCTGCATTTCAAATGTTGAGGTTGTACAGATGCCAACATCTCATCAATTGACATGGTTATGTCTCTCTACTTCTGGCTCTTTCATTAATCAGCGAGCTCTTGAAAGCCCTTGGGGAATAGTAATCATGTCAATAGGCAACGGGATGACAATACAGCATTGTGTTGGCAGAATCCATTGTTTGGGATTACCACAAAGGTGGAATTTAAAGAATGCCGTGCCCTTTATTTCTATAAGTTAATGAAACCATGTTGACAGAACTTGTAATGTAAAAATGCTACTATTTGGAGGGACTGTCAAATCTGCGACGTCTAGTCCTCTAAAGCACTTCATTTTTGCTTGCAGCACATTGTTCTCTTTTGCAGTGCATTCAATTTCACAATATACGCTTGTATTTTATTACCAATGTAATATCAGTCCTCTATCATAGACGTTAGTTTTACCTAAAATCTGTTTTTGTGTTTTCTATCTTAATACAATGCCATGTTTTACCAGTACAACCCAAGGGGTTATATGACTAGAAAGAAAATTCATTGTATGATACACAAAGTAATTACATTTGAGACTATTATAGTGACTCAGCATCTAATGTGAAAAATGTCAGTCAACGATGTGTGGAACAAACTGAGACTGTGTATTCTCCCAGCTCTGGCAAATTTACTAACTCTACCATCTCAAAACAACCACAAAGTTTTAGCATCCTGGTGAGCCAGATTCTCCCAATGAATTCATTGTCCCATTACACTTAAAATTCTCCTTCTTTGAAGGAGAAGGATTTTTTTAAATCTTGAGTATTAGGGAGAAATGTAGAAATCTTAATTGAATGCGGATAAATTATTTTGTATAATTTGTATCCTAGCAACTGAATTAAATTTTGGTCAACGCTGCGCTTCTGGAACACAGTCTTGTCTGATGCCAACTGTGACACTTTTATCGCAACTAAACTTTTCTCCTAGAAGTGAAAGTACAGGAAAGTAAGGCTCATTTTCAACATCAGATTAAATTCTGTACTCTGATACTAAGATGATTTTCGTGTCCCATCTCCTCCACAGTTTTGTATTTATTTGTCTTCTCTTTATACCAAGGGTTCTCAACCAGGGGAGATTTTGTCCTTCCTCCACACCCCAATTCCCCTAGAAAATATTTGGCAATGTCTACTGACATTTTTGATTGCCATGACTTGAGTGGTGGGTGTATGGTACTGGCATCTACTGGTGTAATCTAATGGGAAATATATATTTGGTCTTTGTCCCTGTTCCTGGCACAGAGCTCCTAAAACCCTTGTAATCCCTGAAGTGATAAATGCCTCTTTGGCATGCTAATGAGATGACTGGTGGCTGGAGGTCCCTAGATAGTTTCAGGATGGGGCTGGGCACCAGAGAGAGCAAGGCATGGTTAGAGGGTTGGAACTTTCAGCTCCACCCCCAACCTGTGGACAGGGGTAAGGAATTGAAGGTTGCCTTCAATCACAGGGGCCAATTATTTAATCAACTGTGCCAACATAATGAAATCTGTCTACATAATAAAAACCTCTAAACGATGGGATTAGGAGACCTTCAGGGTTGCTCATATATGGTCCCAGTTCATGTCATCACTCAAAAGCCACCATTGGTCATTTGGTCTGTTATAAAGGTGTCATCTCTTCAATGGTCTTTTTTTATCTCAAGGCAACATTTGGGATCCCATTTGAAATGAAGAATTGTTATACAGACTAAAGCATATTCTTCATCATTAATTTAATTGTACGTGTAATATAATAAAGTTAAGAGGCTTAAGAGGAAAAACCATGAGCCCCATCCAGAGGAGTGTCCAAAATTAATCTCCTTCCCAGCATGGTGAGCAAGGGAACTTGATTTGGAAGAACAAAGTCATTTTCAGTAAAATGTATGTTTTAGTAAATTGTTATATTTTGACAAGCAAATTTTACTAGCACAATAAGCACACTGTGCTTAAAAAAATAAAGCAGAGCCATTTTAACAAAAAACTTAGAAAAACTGATGGGGAATTACCCTATGAGTCATACCTACCAAGTCCTTAAACGGAAAGTGATCTTAATCATTTTAGGAAGCTGCTTTATTCCCTTTGTGAGGATATTAGGATCATTACTATTCAATACGCTCAATCAGTAACTTACCTAGGTTGCCTAAAATGTTTGAACAGTTTCTGAATATTAGAGTAATAGGCTGGTTTCCTGAAGTAATTAATACAGTTTATAAAGTTGACTAGTTTTTGCAGTTCATGCATTGGAGGAAACTGGTGTGATACACACAAATGTCTGTGAGCAACAGCCATGCTTCACTTTTATGATACCTCATCTTTCTCAAATAACAATTTAAAGACATATATTAACATGGTGTATTATGTTCATTGTATCAAAATGATTTATGTTGCCATTTTAATTCATTATTTAAAAATTATTTCTTTCTAAAAGGATTCATGGGGGAAAATGTTGGTAATAACATTTCCAGTTTCAAAGGCAGTCTATAATTTTCTAATGGCATTTAATTGAAAGACAGCCTGGCTTATTATCATATCTAAATGTCACATTGGCAAGAGAAAATTGTATGTATAATGATGAAAGTGGAAACTGCTCTGTTTCTAAAGGCTAATTTATTGAACTACTAAGAGTTATCAAAACATACTTCAAGCAAAACTGCATGATTTTTAAGTATTTTCAATAAAGTAAGCACTAACAATGATACTTTCAGATTCTGAGAGGAAAGAAATACAACTTAGTGACTTTTGTTAAAATATAGATCCACAAACTATTCCAGGATCCTTAAGGGTCTGTTTTCTATTGACAGTCACAAAGATGTCTTCATTATCAATTTAGAAAACAGCAAAGGTGAAAATATTGTTTATATAAAAGGGAGTTATGTTTCTAAAAGAATGGCTTGTTAACTTCCACATTCTAAGCATTTGAACTAGAAAGGATTTCAAAATGATCTTTTTTTTTTTTTTTTTTTTTGCGGTACGCGGGCCTCTCACTGCTGTGGCCTCTCCCGCTGCGGAGCACAGGCTCCGGACGCGCAGGCTCAGTAATTGTGGCTCACGGGCCCAGCCGCACCACGGCACGCGGGATCCTCCCGGACCGGGGCACGAACACGCGTCCCCTGCATCGGCAGGCGGACTCTCAACCACGGCGCCACCAGGGAAGCCCCAAAATGATCATTTTTACAGATTAGAAAACAGGTCCAGAGGTGGTAAGCTCCAGACTTTAGGCTTAAGGTCACATGGAGAAGTTGATGTCATTGCTCTGACTAAGGCCCAGGTCTCCCAACTCCAAGGAAATATTCCTCTTGCTATGTGAGCATGACTTTGCCAGAAGGACCTCTTTCAGCACTGAGCATCAGCCTTGCTCTCACTAGGTTCAAAGGTTTTCTCTCTAGAATGGCCCAATCTTGAATGTGAAGCAGGATTAGAATTATGCTATATGCTGTCTTCACTCCTGTGAGAGAGGCTCCCTTCACTGAAGAAGAAAAGGTATTTTAGCCACATATTATTATTTTTCGATTGAAATTACTGAGAACACAAGGGATCTATTACTAATAATACTAATGGATACTATTCTTTTTGCTTTTTAAAGGTACGATATCACAACAGGCTGTAGAACATAACAAAACATAACAAAAAGACACATGCACTGGATTGCTCTCTTTTCTATGGAAGTTTGGGGCTCTGGAAAAGCTGACCTTATCGCCACACAGGACTGAAATATCCTTAGATTTAAAGAGCTCTTGAGGTTTTGAAAGTAATTTCCAATTGTTGCTATCTAATATGACAACAGTGGAAAAGAATCATCCTTCCTTTTCAGAAGAAGACAGAGTCAATAATCAAATGGCTTTGTCTGCATCCACCAAGCAAGTCAGCAGCACAAGATTTTCAATTATCTTTAGTCCCCTGCTCTGTCAATTAGAAAAGGTTGCATGCAAGGACATACTGAGATCCACCTTTATAAAGTCTTGCTTCTTAGGGAGTCTTAAAGGTAAGTACAATGGAGAAGAAATTAGCAAATGGTCTTTGAGAGTTTTAAAATTTTTAATGAAACAAATAAAAATACTTCTACCCAAGACCAAGTAGTTTTATCCTGAAGATCATTTTTTTAAAAAAATCAGTCTCACTGCCCTTGAAAGAAAAAATTTACTTTGATGCTCTCTGTAGTCACAAGTCACACTAAAGTCTTAATCTGTTAGCATTGGTGGCCTTAGAAACTCTTCTATACTTCTTCCCAGCCTGATTACATGTACTAGAATTTGAAAAGCAAACGGCTCTTGCACAGCTGAAAGCCAACTTATTAGTTCAGGGCCAACTGCTGCAAGTTTTTCAAATCTCCTATACTTTGCCCTGCCATAAAATGGAAAACAATTTTTATTGCCCAGAGAATGGGATTGTCTTTTGACTAGTCAACCTGAGAAATGGTCAGCAAGTTCTAATTCTGGTTTGAGGACTATTTCATACCATTCTTAGTGTTCTTTCCATTTAATTGGCATATAGTTTCCAGTTTGAAACAGGATATTACTCACTTGAATTCTTTCCATAGGGGGAAAAACAATTTTCCAGGCTCATTTCCCTGAGAATTGCTTAGATCAAGACCAAGTTGGTTGAAGTAAGTTGTTGATAAGATTGTGGGAATACTAAGATCTTTACTCTAAAATGCTTGGCAGAAAAACACTACTAAGCAAGGCCAAAATTTCAAAGTCAGGGTGTTCAAAAGAGCAACCCCATGTGCATTTGATTGTGCATGTAAAATCTCATGTTTGTTAGATGCTAGACGACCCTGGGGCATTTGGGAAGATGTTACCAAACAATACAGATCTCTTTTCTTTTCCTTTCTTTTTTTTTTTAATATGGAACGCTTCACGAATTTGCGTGTCATCCTTGCACAGGGGCCATGCTAATCTTCTCTGCATCGTTCCAATTCTAGTATATGTGCTGCCGAAGCGAGCATCAGATCTCTTTTCTGATTTGCATAGCCTCGTGTATTTTGAGGTGCATTTGATGAGTGAATTTTCAAAGGTCGGAGCAACATCGGTAGTCCCCTCTGCAAGTCAGAGAGCACAGAGCAACCGCCCGCCCCACGGCAAGCAGAGCGAGCAACTAAAGGGTTATCTCTGGTAATCAAATGTAACGAGAGAACATCAATGCTGTCACATTGTGTCAAACAACAAAGCTGGCACCAAAAGTAATCCTGAAAATATCAGACTAAAATGTTCCTTTGCAAATAGCCTTGTAGACAGAGGGGAGCTTTAAATCAGTGAGGACTAAGTATAGAAATAGTAATAAACTATTTATTTGGACTACATCAAAAGGGCCGAAAGAGTGGTCCATATGCAGGCAATATTCTTTATAGTTCTAGAGTCGGGAGAAGTGACCGGTGCTTTGCTGGTTCAGCAGCAATAAGTCAGAGTCAACCCTGGTGCATCTAAATGTTCTGTGCATCCCTCTTTTCCTGGGTGATGATGCTACCAGGTCCTGCTTTGTAGACTAGCCTTACTTCTGGCTTTTTTACCATAGTTTCATCTTTCTTGTTTACTTTTAACTTTTCTTTTTGTATTATGTGCATCTACGATGAGAGTCCCTATATGCTGGGACGAGGCGGAGAATAAGTGAACATTTTGCACTGAGGTACATGGTGAGGGGAGCAGGCCAGACAAAAATGGTGATTCCGAGGGGGGTTTGCCTATTAGTGCCTCCGTGTTCAGTGCTGCTCTTTCCTCTCTGTGCTCAGGGGAAGGCTCAGGTTATCTCTGGAAAAGGAACTTATATGCAAATTTATGCTATGATGTTAGGAAAAAATGTTTAATTCCTCTTAGGAGAATTTATAAGTTTTACATTTCTTTAGAGAGAGGACAATATTTAAACCTAAAGAAATACTACATAATGTGAGACAGAAAAGTGAAAACCTTCTTAACTAAGAAATCACTTCCATGGACATTTAGGTTGCTTCCATGTCCTGGCAGAATGTAAAAGGAAGATGTGGTACGTATATACAATGGAATATTACTCAGCTATTAAAAAGAATGAAATAATGCCATTTGCAGCAACATGGATGGACCTAGAGATTGCCACACTGAGTGAAGTCAGTCAGACAGAGAGAGACAAATGTCATATGATACTGCTTATATGTGGAATCTAAAAAAATGGAACAAATGAACCTATTTACAAAAAAGGAATAGCATCACAGATGTAGAAAACAAACTTATGGTTACCAAGGGGGAAAGGGAGGGAGGGATAAATTGGGAGATTGGGACTGACATATACACACTACTACATATAAAATAGATAACTAATAAGAACCTACTGCATAGCACAGCAAATGCTACTCAATACTCTATAATGACCTATATAGGAAAAGAGTCTATAAAAGAGTGGATATATGTATATGTATAACTGATTCACTCTGCTGTACAGCAGAAACTAACACAACATTGTAAATCAACTATATTCCAATAAAAATTAATTTTAAAAATAAAAAAAAATAACTTCACAAAGTGGTATAACCTTTACCCAGGGAGATGGTCTGACTTCTCCTTTGAAGTTCTGCTTTTGTCTATGAAACTTAAAAGGACCTGAGACCCTCTTGCTTAAACTCCCTCAGTCTTATACTCTCTCCTTCTTTACTGGATTTAACGTGTTCATCTCTCTCTCAATATTGATGATCCGTAATCATCCAGTACACATTTCTGGCTATTTTACTTGAAATTTATTATAATTCTGTATAAGTTTATTGACTCTTACTTCTTCAAATCACATTCATTTTCAATCCATTTAGGGGACTTGATCCCTACCACTCCATCCTAACATGAAAATGAACCAGTGGTTTGATAAATTCACTTGTCACTTGTTAATTAACACACTAGAACTCTCAACAACACACAATATCATGGTCTCCTCCTCCATTCTTGAAACACACTCCGTTTTTGTCTTCTGTGATGCCGTCTGGTTTTCCTTCTACCTCTCCTCTCCTTTTCAGTCTTTGGATGTGGATGTTCTTGTGTGAAATCCTTTCCCTGATTTTTAAATGATAAAGTTCCTCAAGAATCAATCCTCAGTGCCATAGTCCTCTCACACACTGCTTTCTCTCTCATCCACATCTTTAATTACCACTTACCATCTAAATTCTCATTATTCTCACATAAATACCAACCTCTTCTCTGAGTTCCAGACCTGCCTAACCATGTCTCAAAATCACCTCATATTTAATCTGAGCAAAAATCAAGTCATGATTATTCCACTCTCCAAATCTGGCAACCATCCCTCTCTGTCTTCGAGAATGCTACTGCCTGCCGCTGATTTCCAGACCAAACATCCTTGGCATCATCCTTGACCTTTCTCCCCTTCATCACCAATATCTCTTTCCTTAAGAAGACCTATTGGCTTTGCCACCTAACTAGCTCTCAAATGCTTTTCTCTACTCACACTGCTCTTATTCTAGTCCTGTCTACCATCAGCTTTTACCTGGAAAATATTCTGGTTGTTCTCCTTGCTTTCATTTTTTCACTCCTCCAATCAGAGGAAAGAGTGTTTAATTATAAACCAACTCATCTCATTTGCTAGCTTACAAGCCTGAAGTGCTTTCTTTAAATCCTTAACATCTGATCTCCATCTTGTGTATTCTAAGTCCCAGCCGGATTGGTACCTTGGTTCCTTGAATATGTAATGTTGTCTCCTATCTTGGGGGCTTTGTACATGTACTTTTGTTTGTCCGTCTAGAATGCTATCTACACTTCCTAACCCAAATAATACCATCTAATTCTTTCCCAGTCAGTACCAGCTAATTCTTCAAAATTCAGCTCAAATATAGTTAAAATGTTACTCCCTCAGGGAAATCTTCGCAGAATAATTAATGTGTCTCTCTCTCCTCCACTGGACCACAGGTACCATGAAGGCAAGGAGCATATCTATTTTATTCATTGCTTTATATGCAACATTTTGTAGGCACACAGAAAATATTTGTTAAATATATGAATGTATATGACAGATTGAATGAACATGAATGATGCTGTTACATGATAGGTTGCCGGATCATTGCAGGAAGTCTTTAAATCAATCAATCAATCTATCAATCAATCAATCTATCTACCTACCTACCTATCTACCAAGTAATGTAGATTAAAAAACATGACGACACTCAGAGATTTACAGAGATTTTGCCATAAGAAAGAGTTCCTAATGGAAAACAATATGAGAATCATCAACTTAGATCATAAATAAATGCATTTATGAATCTATATTCATATAGCTGTTAGAGCTTCTCAACTGAAGGGCTTAGATATGAATCCCTTCAGCCTTCAGAGCAGCAGGATAGAATCTAGGGCAGCTGAGCCAATTGGTACCATATTCTATACCCATTTTCTATGAGTGTCATGACATAAAATAATTTGAAAAATGCTGCTAGATGGGAACAATTTAGAGGTTTTTTTTTGTTGTTGTTTGGTGTGTTTTTTTTTTTTAAGGAGTGATCAGGATTCACTTTCAAAAGCACAGTAAATTGAATCAACAAGGGTACAAATTGAATCAGCCTGAAATACTAGGCTCCATTCATTGTGTTATCAGGTCACCACCAAAATGATGTTTAAGAAGTATATATAATTGTATCATAAGTGTTTATAATATGATGGGTGCTAAACTGAAAAAAGCAGGATATAAAGTTGTAAATGACTATAAGTATAGTTTTAAAACACAAAGATAGTTAATAGCAGTTGTACTTGATTTGTTTAGACTGTGATTTTTATTTTTTTAATCTATATCACTGTATTTCTATTAAAGTGAAAATATTAAATATTTTAATTAAAAATAAACATCATTATAAATAAAACACTGACTTTAATTTGTTGGTTTTGTTTTTCCACTCTATATGACACTAATCTCAGAATATAGCTGTGGTATATGTAAATCACCTTATTGGAGAGCCACTTTTATATTAAAAATTCCTATGATTATAATAAATATAAATATAGTATATTTCAACTTAACTTGCTAATATATATAGGTTTTTTATTCAGAAAAAGAGATGTTTTGCCTATAACTGCTGAGTACAATATTCAACAATAAGAAAGAAATGATACTATAACTTGAAAATATTTCATTTAAGAAGTAGTCTGTATTCATATATCAGAAATACTTAGAATGAAATAGAACATCTACATTTTTCTATTTGATTTTCTGGATGGTTATTTTTTTTTAAAAATAAACATCATTATAAATAAAACACTGACTTTAATTTGTTGGTTTTGTTTTTCCACTCTATATGCCACTAATCTCAGAATATAGCTGTGGTATATGTAAATCACCTTATTGGAGAGCCACTTTTATATTAAAAATTCCTATGATTATAATAAATATAAATATAGTATATTTCAACTTAACTTGCTAATATATATAGGTTTTTTATTCAGAAAAAGAGATGTTTTGCCTATAACTGCTGAGTACAATATTCAACAATAAGAAAGAAATGATACTATAACTTGAAAATATTTCATTTAAGAAGTAGTCTGTATTCATATATCAGAAATACTTAGAATGAAATAGAACATCTACATTTTTCTATTTGATTTTCTGGATGGTTATTTTTTTTTTTTTTTTTTTACAAGACAAGGTGTAAATACGGAGATAGGTCTCTCTACCAAAACAGTACTTTATCATACTAAGTATCATAACTTATTCTTAGAAGTAAATATTGAAAATAATCATGGAATTACACATCAGGCTCCCTACTAAACTGCAAGATCCTATTAGAAAATATGTTTTCTACTTGCTATGCACACTGTAAAATACAGTGCCTGACTCATCATGAGTAAATTTCTAAATATTTATTAAATGAATGAATACATAGTCTCTAAGGAAAATAATGTGTACATTTCATCATATATGCTACTTCCTGCTCTAAATAAGGTTTAATGAGCCTTACCTTCCATCTAAGGTTGTCTCTTCTAATGTCTTTGTGTTTATAACTTCATATTTTAAAAAGAAAAGTCTTTAGTGGATAATTAGCAGCAATCAAGAGAAGCTTAAACATGTCATAAAGGTAAAGTTTCTGTCACGAATAATTTTCTTTGTAGGAAATATATCTCATGAGACAAGCTAAGGGCACATATCCTGCAGCAGAGTAGTTTTGAGAACCATTTCACTGGGATATTTCTTTCAAGCCAATCTTCTTGGACCAGCCATCCAAACTGAATGCTTGGTATGGTTTCTCTGAAACGGATGGTCTGCTTTCTGCCATTGAAGCCTGATTGTGCTAATAGCTAATAAGTTTCTTATGACTGAGTTTCTAAATGTCGCAACTGAATTGATTTTTACAGTCAGTCCTACTTTTTTACTTTTTACCGCAAATAGGCATAGTCAATGAGGCAATACCAACAATAACTTCACATGCATAAATAATATGATCATTTTAGTTGGGTTTTAAAAAATATTAATCTTATCTTTAGTGGATTTTGCAAAATCAAGGGGACCTTGAAAAAATAAAGCTCACACAGTGGAGCCAAATCATCACCTCAATTCTAAATGGTACAGAATTTGCCATCTGTTTGGAAACTTAGAGGCATTAACAAAATTACCCAGGGATATAGATTAGAGCCCATTCCTGGATTTCCTGCAATGTTGGCCAACCTTATAAGTTCCTTAAATACAAAGTGAAGCCATAATGTACTTAAGGGGAAGAAATCCAACACAGAGAGAAAAGAGTGCTAACACAAATAGATGTTTAAATGTGTTAGTTCAACTAAAAAGTTTTCCCCGGGGAATAGTTTACAGTTTACCTACTCTGGGTGATAGGATACCTAATTAAAAAGATGCTTTCAACTTCAGAAATCTTCAGATGTTAATTATTTATTAGAAAGCTATAAAATGTTAACAGTGTAAAAAGCATCACAACACCTGCTCCAGTATTTACTTATTTATTTAGCTATTTTGAGGAATAAAGTTTACATTATCAATCTCTCTGGAATTTAGATCAATGGTCTTAGACTTTTTTTCAATCAAGCTGTTCCCATTTTCTAAATAATAATCAATATTAAGGTATGTGGGTTATGTACTCATTTGGATTTAGTATTAATTGAATAGAAAAATTCAAACTAATTTATCCTAGTTGATTTATATTCAAGTATAAATATAATGGCTAATTTATAATCTATTAAATTTAATAGTTCAAATAACAATACTTAGATGTAGGTCATCATTTCATTGCCTGTTTTGTTCTTTAATCATAATTGAACTTTCTTTTAACTAAATGTTTCTATTTTTATAAAATTGATATTTATGGATATTTTCCAGTCTAGGTTTAATTTTACGACACTCTACTAAATTGAGACTAGTTTGCCTACATAAGATTAAAGACTCCTTGCCCAGATAAAATTAGTTCACATAATACATGTGCAATAATTGTTTATAAGTCAAACCACGTAGCAAATGCATTAGGGTATATTTCCAATGATTACGTCTACAAACAGCACCATCCACTTTTATAGCCCTTTATAATTTACCAAGTATTTTAACATATCACCATTAATTAAATCACAAAAATAACATTTCATAGATAAGATAATGATACTGAGAGACAACTGTTAAGACATGACCAAAATCACTTGGTTGGAAATGACAGAGCCCGGAACAGAACCTGAGGCTTCTGGTCCTCATTCAGAGTCATGTTTTTCATACTGATGGATTCTCTTCCAATGTGAAGAACTGTTGCCACACCTATCTTCTAAATTGTCTGAATCTGAATTTCAGTGTATTTGTTTTCCTTCCTACCTTTAGTTGAAGCACATGCAAGTGAACCCATAAATGCCCAGAATTCATGAGATACACACACAGTTTAACCCTTGTAAGGCCAACAGTACACTGAGAAGGATATAACTAATTCATAATTGCTTTCCTGCCACTGATAGATTTTAAGCCAGTGACTGGCCCTGACTTTGGGTAAATAGGAGTTATACGAAAACTTTCATTAGAGAATCTGTCTAAAATTTAACAGAGAAACAGAAATAGATCAAAGAATATTGTAGTTTAAAAGACCTTTGACTTTTCCAGTAACTCTACAAATATTTAAATAGTTGCTCAAGTAGATTCTAGACAAATTTTGAACATTACCACTAATTGTATACATAAATACACATTTATATAAAGTGATGTGTGTGTATATATATATACAAATATAAATATATATAAAATGACCCATAGTAAACTTAACTGAATACATAAACTCAAGAAAAACTTTGCTGACATAAATTATAAATATGGGCTTTTATATTGCAAGAAAATGTTCCTCTAGGGATAATGTCCAATAATAACAAAGTTTTATAACTTTTAAAACTGATAAGGTACCTTAAATGGTCCCCCTCTACCATCTCAGGATGATTAGTGTAACTACCAGAAACTAAAGTCTAAACTTAGCATTAATATGTATTTTAACCTAATGTAGAAAAACAGAAAATTAATACCAATCAGCCACAGTACAGGCAATACTGAGGACTGTGTAGACTTTGATGTTAAAACTGGCTTTGTGTAATTTCCTCAGCAAATCTTAGCAGAGGCACTGCTGGCATTTGACGACAGGATGTAAGTCTATGTCCCTCCAAGGAACAGAGGAAACAAAAGCAAACTATATAGAGAAGAAAATGTGAATATATTTATACAGCTTTGAAAATAATACAATTTTATCAGTCAGAATGAATAATAGTAATTAATTAGTTCTAGCCCAAATTTTTAATCTTCAAAGGTTCTCAAGGCAAAAGAAATTATTTTATTCCTTTTGCTTTTTAGGTTACTACAAACCAACCAATCAAATTCTTCCCCTGCACTACTATCTACTTACTGATATTTGTTGATTTAATCCTTCAGGTATCCTGTATGATATCAAATACGAAATTGGTTTTACTTAAATTACTTTCTTGGGAGAGGGAGGAGAATTATATAGATTACACTTTTTTTAAAAAAAGTAACCTAGGGGCTTCCCTGGTGGCGCAGTTGTTGAGAGTCCGCCTGCAGATGCAGGGGACACGGGTTCGTGCCCCGGTCCGGGAGGATCCCACATGCCTCGGAGCGGCTGGGCCTGTGAGCCATGGCCGCTGAGCCTGCGCGTCTGGAGGCTGTGCTCCGCAACTGGAGAGGCAAATTACTTCACATTTTTGTTTAAAAAAATTAAAGCTTTGTTTTAAAGTAAATTATTCTAGTAGATAAAAATGTACTTTTTATAAAAAAATGACAATTAATGGCATATGTACTATCTCACGCTGATAACTTAGTGTCATTGAAGTTGTGAACTAAAATTCATTTTACGGCAAGACAAGAAAATTCAAACAAAAATTTTACTCTGCCCTTTGGCCTCCTCTCTCCCCTCACTGTGCTTTGTGTATCTGTATTATGCATCGACCATACCTTCCCCATAGGCAGAAATACATGCTGAACCAAAAAGAGCAACATTCTCCTAGCGTCAATAAGACAACTCCTTAATGATAACTTTCCTACTTGAACTCATAAGGGGTCATATGACACTTAGATCTGGATTATGTCAATAATACATCATTTGATGTACTGCCCTCTGTCTCAAATAACTTGTGTAACTGTGCCTTGACTTCTAATAGGCAGAACAGTTCTCAGAGCTTTCTGAGCTGCTCTTCCCAGGTTATAATCCTCAAATTTGGCTTGAATAAAATTTTCCATTTCTTTCTTAGATTGACTGATTAATTTTCGTCGACAAAGTTCAATGTAAAGCAACGGTGTATTCACGAGAAAATATTTCCAGTGTTATTATTTTTCATACAATTTCACAAGCAACTGGTGAACACAGCCGCAATTCATTCAGAAAGTGTTTTCAGTGGAAGAAATAATGTGTTAACATTCAATTGTTTATACTGGATTTTAAACTAACCATTTTTCCTTGTCCAGATGACCTTCCTCACAAAATTAAGGTTTCATGTTCAAGGAGAGACGTACTTACTAAGCAAGTATACTATGTAATAATTACCTTGAATAGCTTGCTTATTTTTACTCTTAAATAGCTACTTTCCTCCTTTCAGAGTGTAGAGCTTTAAGTCGGACAAAATATTTGATCCCATTTCTATTCAAAATTGTTTTTTGAAAATCAAAATTAAGACCCCCCCCCCAAATTTCACTTACTTTGCTTTAGCTTCTGCATCTTCATATGCTTTATTAGAAACATCATCCAGTCCTCCAATCAAATGCTTGAAAGAGCTGTCAGAGGAAAAACACAGTGATTAGGATAAATCCTCTGCAAAACTGTAACAATGACAACCTAGTCAATGATATATTGAAACAATCTGAAAGGATCTAAATAAAAATGAATTCAAACATTTAATCTAGGTACATTATTAAGAAACTTATGTGATAATGATATAAACTGAGAGCAGGGACTTCTTTTAAAGTGCTGTGAGATTTTACATTTTAATTTTAAACCTCTAAAATATTAATACATGCAAATGGTTTTGTGTGTTGTGAGTATTAAAGAACAAAATAGGCATGAAATGTATAGCATGTTTGCTGATTTAAATTTAAATGTTGCTTTATCACTTTTACATACACTTTTTAAAAAAACCTATACAGAGGAACTTGACACTCTGCTGGGGGGGCAGGGGACTGGCTATAAGGGGACTGGAGCAGCTATTATCTCAGGCCCTTGGGTAATGATCTCATCTGAGGGTCAGGGTATCTAGAATGCTGGGCTAAATACACTAAGTATTTCTAATACAAAAAGGGACCATAAGAAAATGACTAGACAGAAAGCCAAGGAATCAAGAATTGTATTCTACAGAGTGTCAAGTTTTCTGTAATGAATTTATTAATGAAGGTCAAACGAATGAATGCGAATGAATGAGCAATAGGCAGCAGTCCTTATAAAATTTTCAAAAATATAATTAATGATAAAATAAATTGATAAATATAACCCCCATGATTGAGAATAGTTCAAATACTATTTTGGCCATTGTTTTTTTTTTGTTTTGTTCTGTTTTGCGGTACGCGGGCCTCTCACTGTTGTGGCCTCTCCCGTTGCGGAGCACAGGCTCTGGACGCGCAGGCTCCGCGGCATGTGGGATCTTCCCGGACCGGGGCACGAACCCGTGTCCCCTGCATCGGCAGGCGGACTCTCAACCACTGCGCCACCAGGGAAGCCCGCCATTGTTCTTTATGTGGTAAAATTCCCCATTTCCCCACAGAATATCTTGGTTATTACTTAGAGAAAGTCTGCTTTTACAGAAACTCCTTAAGGCTAGATGAGTTGATATTGTAAAGTAAAATACAATATTTCTTTTACTATGAATAAAATGATAATATCTGGTTGATTTTCTGTTTTCATAAATAACATGAAATTTAAGCACAGAGAATTTAAGTTATTTCTCCAAGATGACAGCAATTTAGTAGCATATCCAGAATTATAATCCATATTCTCTGATACCCACTCCTGTCCTTTATAATACTTAGATATTTTTAATACAACCAAATCCAAACATTGTGAAAAGGCATTGACAGAGAGGAACCAAAGAGCATTCAGTGGTAAAACCAAAGAACAACAACCACTAAAACTTAGCTTTTCAAACACACTCTAATATATTAATAGATTGTGCTCTTAGACATGTAAAACACACAGTAATTTTGAGAATTCAAATAGTTAATAAAAATTCCTGTCTTCCTCCTAGTATCTACTTAAGTTAGGCAGATCAGTGTATTATCAAAGAAATAGAGAGCAAACTGATAACAAATTTGATAAAGATGGAGATTTTTATACTTAAGAAAATCTGTTCATCCCACTAGGCTCAGTTAAAACCATGCAGATCACTTTTTGAAAATACAGTTTGAAATTTCTGTTAGTAAAGTATACAAATGGAAGAGCCTACATCTGGCCAATCTGTACAGAGTTTTAAAAGTAGAAACCGTCTAATCACAGCAATAAGTTTAAAAGTAAGGTTAGCTTGATTTGGGGGGGGTACTTTTTAGGCCTGGTAATGAGCTGTTTACATCCCTTTTTTGTTAAATCTTAGTCATATCCATGATTTAAAAAGAATGAACAAAAGAAGTATTTGAAGTGAGACTTTTTCATATGTCTTCTTAAATGCCTTTGGTTTAAAATACAAATTTTCTGTGGGGTACTAATGATCCAATATTTGATTTTTTTTTTTTTTTACTATTAGATAAAAAAAAAATTAAGGGAAATTATATGTACTTACAAAAGGCCCCTATCTTCATATAAGAGAAAATTATTTTTGAAATAAATTCTCTCTAACGGAGGAAAACCCTTTTCATTTAATGTGCAATTGATTTTTTATTATGGAAATATTTTTTAAACTGAGAGAAGAAATGGAAGACTTACTCATAGTTCTCTAACCACAAGTAACTAACAGGAACATCTTTATGTAATTCTTTATTTTTTCTGCATAGCTTTATTGTTGTTGTTTATAGAGATGTAATCATAAAGTAGCTATGATTTATTATCTTGATTTTTAACTTACTCTTACATCATAAGTGAATAGTTTTATTTTTTAAAACTCCATAAGCAATATTTTCACAGCCAAAGAAATAGGTCTTCACACATATACACATGATAGAATATCTACTTATCCATCTACACACACACACACACAGACATGAACACACATACACGCTCACATACGCATACAGATGAAGGAGCGGGCATGGCAACTATCTATAAAAACATTTATATCTATACTCTCAATTAGAGATTAAACATATGGAATTTCTTTGCAGAATTATAATCTTGACTTTAGAATTGGAACCATATGTCCTTTATAAATAATCTTTATTTAGAAAGCAATCCTGGCCAAATAATTTTTTGAAACATGAAACAAACGCATTCTGCTAATATTGTTTCCTCAAACAATAAGTTAACCAGTATATTTAACTAGCAGTTTAAGAAAATGTAGCATTTGCAAGCAATATTAATAAGTTCCAAATAACTGTCTCTGTCTATGTATCTCTGCGCTGATCAGTGAATAATTTAGGACATCTTGATAAACATAATTGATGGCATTTTAGAATTTATCACTCCTGGTGCAAGTATGAACTAATTAGTATTTCATTTCTCCCTGTCACAGACAACTCTGTAGGAACACCTGCCGTTTGTGTGGACCCTCATCAAACAGACTTTTGAGGAAGTATTACTATAGGTATCAGATGCCTTTTAAATATTTACTTGGGTCCTAGGACATTTCTTGACTACTAAAGGAGAAGACTTTGGTGTTTCAATCAGAAAGGGATTATAATAAAAAGTTTTGAAAACATTAACAACTGAATGAGCAGAAACCATACCATTATTTATCAGTTATAACAAATATAGGAGACTAGAGGAAAATCATTAAATTCTCTTTTTAAACAAACTCACAATTCATGTATGAGTTATATTTTAGCACTATAAAATAAAATAGCCAACTTCACATATACTCAACATAATTCTGGAATAAATGTAGGGGACATGAATGAGCAAAAGACTTTAATTTAGTGCATTTCAACAGCAAATCTTATTGCGCACACACTAAGCATGAAGCACTCTTCTGCTACTTTTCTTGGGATGTAAAATCAAACTTGAACAAGTCTTGACTGAATTTTTTAAGGAGGTGGATAACATGTCACTAGTTGAGTATATTAAGGTAGAAAGAGAGCAAATGGAAAATCCCTCATGCTTAATGCTTAGAGTTTAAACATACTTATAAGGAAGGGGTGGAAAAGGAAGAAGAAAGAAGGAATGAAGGAAGGAGAGAAGGATGGAAGGAGGAAGGGAGGAGCGAGAAAGGGAGGGCAGAGGAAAAAAGAAAAGAAGGAGGGAGGGAGGGGGGAGAAATGATGACTTTCACATCAAGAATGGTTTTTATAGAAATTTTCCTTAAGTAATATCAGTTAACAGGGCCGCATTTCTCATTCCAGGAAATTTGTCTGTTTTAGAACATTATAGTGACAGTAACTCAGTGGGTAATAATTTCAGTTATTAAGATGTTTTCATTATTAAGCCAAAACATCCTTTTGAAGGGAGCTGATTACTCAGTGGTATGTCTTAAAAGTGTATAATTTTGTTCTTCAGTTGTGTTATGATGAGACTTCGTCTAGAGAGAAACAGGCTATTATATTATTAGAAAGGCAGTTCAAATATCAGAGATCAGCATAATCATGCTGCTAAGAAACAACAGCATTTATATTTCACTTTACAGTTTACAAAGCACTTTTTATATTCATAAATCATGTATGCAATAACATACAGTAGTCAATTCAGTCCTCATGATCTCCTATGCCCTATTAAACTATATTGTTTAGGAATCTTACATAAAAATGTTTAAAATAGAATCTTTTCAAATTCAAAATAGGATGGGAGAAAATCTCAAAACTTATTTAGAACATTTTCTTTATTATATCCTTAAATAAGATGGTAATCTATTCTTAACAGTTACAGATTATAAGTCAAAATAAGTCAAAAGTAAAATCTTAAATCAGAAAGTATTGCAAATACTTCAATAGTGCTAAGCAAAACATTTGTCAAGCATTATCTGAACTCTTACATAGCTCTCTTAATTTGACAGTGTATATGATTATAGCCCATTAGACTTTTTTAACATGAATCTTGGATAAATCCTTTAAAATATATTTATTAAAAGAAAATAGAAATTCAGTGTCCAAATTAGTTGGGACAATTGTTACTTAGCTACGTCCAAGATTTTAGAGGCATCCATCATTATTTTGCTGCTTTCATTGAAAAAAAATCTATTAATTCACTTTGTGGCTTCAGGTAAAGGCTCTTGTGTTTGTTACATTATTTCTGTTTGATTGTTTTATTTTTAATTAGCAGTCATAATTATTAGTGGTTTATACTATCAAGTAACATATGAATACATTTCTTTAGAGGGAAAATGAGCTCCAAATACAATAAAACCAACCAACTTGTGTAATTTTTCAATTATCCACCCCTCCATCCATCCATCCATCTGTTCATCCAGACACACATACATATTTATGCAATGCCTATACTCCAGAAAGAACGACTCAAGCTACTGTGGATTATACAAAGAGAATAATATACACCCTTATGGAATTTACAGCCTTATATTAGAGATGAGAAACAATTATAATACAAGGCAGGAGGTGAAGAATGGTTGAATACTTATCAGAAGGAAGGCTCTAGTGTCTATAAAAAGAACGTTATCTACTCAAAATTATATATGATAGTAGTTTCAGAGAAAGCAGTGACAATTTTATGAGCAAACAGTTTTCTTATCAGTATTTTTATTGTGTACATATGTTTATATTTGCAAGCAAAATTACAAACATTAGTGTGTAATGTGTAATCCAAAACATAATTTATAAAGTGGAAACTTTGGAGAGAAGGGAATAGGCCTTTATCCAGAGAAGGCCTTCCCTGCTCATTTCCCAGGCTTTTTTTCACATTAGCTGGAGTAAACCAGCAGATGCCCAGATTATGTGTTTGTTTTGACCACTCATGCATGGTCGAGTTCTTAGACAAATATAGAGTGTTGGGTTTGGCATATTCAATAATCTGAAATAAATCCTCTTTTTTTCTATTCCCCTTTGGTCCCAGCCACCATTCTCTCTCTTATGAATTATTAAAATTTCTTTTTCTTATTTTTTTACTGCCACTCTTGTCCTTATACAGTAGGCAGGGTAATCTTTTAAAAAAGTAAATCAGATCATGTCACTTCTCTATGACCTCTCTGATTTCTTTCCTACTGTGCTCCCTCTGACTTTATAACTTTTTAAAAATTACTTAATTCATTTATTTATCTATTTTTGGCTGCGTTGGGTCTTTGTTGCTGCGTGCAGGCTTCCCTCTAGTTGTGGAGAGCGGGGGCTACTCTTCGTTGCGGTGCGGGGGCTTCTCATTGCGGTGGCCTCTCATTGCGGAGCAACGGCTCTAGGCGCACAGGCTTCAGTAGTTGTGGCACATGGGCTTCAGTAGTTGTGGCTCACGGGCTTTAGAGCACAGGTTCAGTAGTTGTGGCACACGGGCTTCAGTAGTTGTGGCTCACGGGCTCTAGAGCACAGGTTCAGTAGTTGTGGCACACGGGTTTAGTTGCTCCGTGGCATGTGGGATCTTCCCAGACCAGAGCTCGAACCCGTGTCCCCTGCATTGGCAGGCGGATTCTTAACCACTGTGCCACCAGGGAAGTCCCTCCCTCTGACTTAAGAATACATCAAGCTTGCATCTGCCTCAGGGTCTTTGACCTCTGCCTCGAATATTCTTTCTCTAGATCTTTGCATGGCTTTTTCTTAAAGCCATTCATGTCTCAGCTTAAGTGTGTCCTCTTCAGACAGGTCTTCCCTGACTAACCATAGCCAAGTAGCCTTTACCTCAAACCCTAACTGCTGTTACTCTCTGTCACTTTAATCCCATTTATTTTCATATCAGCATTTATCACTTGTTAAAAACTACTTTGTTTAAATATCTATTGTCTTTCCCACACTGCAACTAGTTTCATGAGATCAGGGACCTAGTCTATCTTATTTATCAATAACTCTTTAGGAACTAGAATATTGCCTGGTGTATAATAGAAAGTTGAAACGAATTAATGGATAGGTGGGGGGGCTCATTCATTCACTCATTCATTCATTTATTGTGTGACCAGGAGAAGACAAGAAAACACTTAAGTTTTTTTGAAGCAAAGTTTTATATAAAATTCAAGGTTTACAAGTTGAAAGTGTGTGCCTCTTTGAGCATTTACCTATATGAATGATGAACTTTTAGGACAAAGGTTTAGTTAAAATGAACTCATCATCTAAATTTTGGGTCCTAATGAAAACATACATTGCTATAAATATGGGTTTGAAACACTTAGCGATTTATCATTGAACTATATATGGGACAGTAACTTAGCATAATTATTTTAGCCTATAATGGAATTTATATCCATGAATCCCAGTTGCAGTTAAAGTGAAAGAATTTTAAAATGTAGCACAACTTTCATTTTCAATTAAAAGCAGAAGAGATTAGAATCAAATCTCATGTGGTAGTTTAGCCTTTTGAGTTATAGAGAAGAATATGCTTTTTGAGTATAGACTGCAGTAGCATGCCAAATTCATAAGTTTCATTTCCTCCAGATTTTCCTATTTTCAAAGCAGAATCTATGGCAACAATGGATACTTTGTCTATTCAATATTTTTTCAAGCTTATTTACTTAGAAATAATTTGAAATTTATAAATTTATATATTTTAATCAAAATTGTCTAAAAATAAGTAGGCCATTTTATTAAAAACAATAAAAATCCATAGATATATTTTAGTTTATGTAGATATATCAGTTATATCAGATATCAGTTAAAACAATCTATATTTTTTGTAACTACTTAAAGACTGACTCTAGAAAACTTTGGCTAAGAAAAGTGGCATGGGAACATAAAATATTATGAAAGTCACTGATTTTTTTTAAGTAAATTGAAAATGAAATGCTAGGATGGCACAATAAATCTGTCTCAGAATATCTTTTTAGTATACTTATTTATGCCTTGAAACTGAAACAAAGACAACATTAGTCTCTAGCGTAACATTTTTACAAAAATCGGTCTGTCTGGATTTTTATTTCAGATCTATTCTGCTCTTTTTATTTCTTCGAAAAATCAATAGAAGCTAAGAAATAAATATATCCTTTAATGTCACAAATTAGTGATCAGAAAATCTTGTAATAACAAAAATATCAAGCAAGACATGAAAATGTTAACTAGCATGTGTTAGGAATTATACAAACTATTTCATGTGAGTTTCTCCTGTTTTACAGATAAAGCAACTGAGGCTAAGATAATTAAGTAATTACCCAAGGTTATATGACTAGTAAGTATCAGAATGAAATTTGAATGGAGGCAGACTGACTCTAATACCCATAATACCAACTGTTACATCATTTTTATCTCCCACTATGGAAAGCTGAAGCCAGTTGGTTAATGCTGGGGCTAGAATTTGATATCAAATATCTGCTTTCTCTCACATCCTCCCTTTGTGGTCAATCCAGTTCTTTAAGACAACTAACTTTTATTTTAACAGATCATCTTATGTCTTCTATTGCATTATATCTATAGACGTTCCAATTAGGAAACATATTAGTCTACTAGGGATACCCCCAGCAAAATACTACAGACTGTGTAAGCTTAACCACAGAAATCTATTTTCTCACAGTTCTGGAGTCTGGGAGTCTAACATCAAGGTGCCAGCAGGGTGGGTTTCTGGTGAAGTCTTTCTTCCCGACTTACAGCCCCTTCTTACTGTGTCCTCACGTGGCCTTTCCTCTGTGTGCACACCCTCCTGATGTGTCTTCCTCTAATTATAAAACACCCGTCCTTTTGGATTAGTCCCCCCACTCCCCACCCCATGGCCTCATTTACCCTTGTTTACCTTGTAAAGGTCCTCTCTCCAAATACAGTCTTACTGGGGGGTTAGGGCTTCAACATACGGATTTGGGAAATACTCAGTTCATAATAGAAAGTTTCATGAAGAACTCTTAACAGCAATTTAGAAGATGCATCTTCTTGTGTATCTGGGCTCTTTAAGAACATTTTTATTTGTAATTTTTGAGAAGTTCATAAAACTTAAATTCTTGGTTTCCATTTCTTACCCTGGACCTAAAGTATACTGACATTATCAGTGTATTTCTCTCCCAGGGAAAGCAGCACCCCAACTTCTTTCTAAAGCAAATCCCGTCTTCATTACTCCAGATCAGAAACCCTATCATTACTCTCCTCTGGACTCTTGCTCCATCAATTACAATAGTTCTTATTGTTCCATTGTCTCCCTTTACACTTTTCCATCTTTTCAGTTTAGAATGGTCTCTCCAATCCTAAAACACAAAACCATCCTTATGACTAAATAGCCAATTTGAATAAACTTCATTTCCTATCTCTCAACCTCAGTTTTCATTTAATTCTCAACCTACTGCAACCTAGCATTCTGTTCCCATTTTTCTTTCACTCTTATTACAACTTTCCCCCAAAGTTATCACTTATCTGCTGTTAATCCCAATGGTCCCTTTCCAGCTCCCATCCTCAGTGACCTACCTGAGAGTCATGGCCCTGCTGTCCTTCTCTGGTTGTAGCCATGAAACAGAAACTTGTGCCCATGTGCTGAACTACTCTATTCTTTCCCCTGATTCTCCTCCTCTCCCTCTTCTATGCCACTTCTCAGCATGTATCACACACACACTTCTTCCTCTCCTATCCCTTAAAGGCAAGCAGTTACCCAAATTATGTCCTTTGCCCTCTTTTTCCACTCAATTGATTGACTTATTTTTCTTAAATATTTATTGTTTACAACATGTTCAGTCATCTCACTGAAATCTCACAACAACTCTATGAGGTAAGTACAATTAACCCTACTTTACAGAAGCTTTACAGCAGGTGTTCTCAAACTCAGCACTACTGATATATTGGATCAGATAATTCTTTATTGTAGAGCCTTTCCTGTGCATTGTAGAATATTTGGCAGCTTCCCTCACCTTTACCCACTAGATATCCTTAGAAACCCAATTGTGACAATTAAAAATGTCTCTAGACATTGTTGGTGTCTCCAGGTGGAAAAAAAGAAACAAGAGATGATGAGGCTTAGAGAGATTATGTAACTTGCCCGAGACCACAGAGCTAGAAAAGGGGGTAAATCTGTGATTTGATCCCAGGGAGACTGATCTTTAATATGATAGACCCTAGTTCTTATATAATACACTGATTACAATTTTCTTTACGCTCTCCCAGAAAAAAAAATTTATTCTTAAGACTTTAGTTAGGATCCCCAGGTCAATGAATTTCAAATCTGTATCTCTATCCTTGAACTCTCCAGATCCATGGTGCCATCAGGTCACTCAGTGTCATATGCATATTTCACCAGCAACTCAAACTCAGCCGTAACTGCATTAACTACCTTCCATCAAGACTTGCAGCTAAGTTCCCTGTCTCCCTTAATGGCATTATCATTTAAACAGGGATGCAGGCTAGAAATCTTGGTGTTATGTATGACTCTTCACTTTTACCAAATTTCATCAGGTCTATCTCTGTAAATCTCTCCTGAACTGGTTCCTCCCTGTCAATGCTACTTCCATTGCCTTATTCAGGCTGTTGACACACTTCCTTACCTCAAAAGCATCATACTTGGTTTCTCTGCCTCAGTCTCTCCCACTCTACTCTTTTAAAAAGATTCTTCCAACAGAATCTAGCTTGCCAGTTAACACTTAATTTGTTGGTATAAAAGCAACTGCTTAAACAGGGTATAAGAGACATCATGGTCTTAGAGTCAGACATCCTTGGATTTCTAATCCCACTATGTGGTTCTGAAAAAGTCATTGAGTCTGTCTGATTCTCCATTTCCTTTTCTGGATTTTTAATGTCATCTTTTCCCACAGGACTATTGTGAGGATTAACTGAGATGAAAGAGTATTAAAACAAAGAGTGGGTGAGGGATAAATTAGGAGTTTGGGATTAACATATATACACTGCTATATATAAAATAGATAACCAACAAGGACCTACTGTATAGCATAGGGAGCTATACTCAATATCCTGTAATAGCCTATAAGGGAAAGGATCTGAAAAAGAATATCTATCTATCTATAAATATATATACATATATAACTGAATCACTTTGCTGTATACCTGAAACTAACAACCCTGTAAATCAACTATACTTCAATTAAAAAAAGAGTATGTTTATAAATATAGAATTAGAGGGGAAAAGGCAATTAATCTGTGCTTTCCATTTTAACAAATGACATAGACACAAATGATTTTGAATATGTGTATTTCTTAAAGTTCTATCAAATTATTTGCTTTATCATTAACATTGTATAGGAAGTATGATAGCTCAGTTGTGTATCGGTTTCTTCTGTATCAATAGAATAAAATTGTACTATTGGCAATTACTTTGTGTAAATAAAGGAAATAAAACTCTTGAAAAATTATACAAAAAAATAAAAAAAACAGGCATCATATTGAGAGAATTCATACATTAACTTCCCTGAACTCTTCCCTTCTTCTCCACCACTGAGCACACTCTGTATAATCTATGAATTGGGACCTTCTCACATCATAATTTGTGGTCCATATTTTAATTAGTCATGGAGATAATTTCTATTTTTCCCTGTCTATTTGTCCTTTTCAGGTACTTTGTTAGCCTTTAGTATTTACTTCTGACATTTCATAAAATGGCTATTTGAACTTTTATATACTCTCACAATTTTCTGAAGCCTTTTAAATGTGTTTATAATGTCCTCCAGCAAAAAGAAGCAGTTGCAAAAGAATGAATTACCTTCTAAGTTTTGTCAATAACTAAGCTTCATGTATCAATTACAAGAGAAGAATAAATGTCAAACTAACTCTTCAAGGATGATGACATATTTCATGCCCTGGGCTGAATTGCCCCATCATGTCTTTTAAGATGATTTCAACCAAAAAAATCAAGCTGGTCAGGTTTCAGTGCAACAGATGTTCTCATACATTGTCACTGGGGAGTAAACTGTATAATGGTTCTAGATAACAATGAAAAAATATGTATATTATTTGAAGGCAAAAATATGTGATGCAAAAAAGACAGTCTCTTCAATAAGTGGTGCTGGGAAAACTGGTCACTTACATGTAAAAAGTGAAATTAGAACATTTTCTCACACCATATACAAAAATAAACTCAAATGGATTAAAAAAATCTAAATGTAAGACTGAAAACCATAAAACTCCTAAAATAAAACATAGGTAGCATACTCTTGATATAAGTCTTAGCAATATTTTTTGGATCTGTTTACTCATGCAAGGGAAACAAAAGCAAAATAAACAAGAGGGACCTAATTAAACTTAAAAGCTTTTTCACATTGAAAAAATTAAAAGACAACATACTGAATGGGAGATAATATTTGCAAATGATATATCTGATAAGCAGTTAATATCCAAAATATATAAAGAGCTTATACGACTCAATATCAAAAAAAAAAACCAACCTAATTAAAAATGGGCAGAAGACCTGAGTAAACATTTTTCCAAAGACATACAGATGGCCATCAGGCACATGAAAAGATGCTCAACATCGGTAATCATCAGGGAAACGCAAATCAAAACCACAATGAGCTATCACCTCACACCTGTCAGAATGGCTATCATCAAAAAGACAACAAATAACAGGTGTTGGAGGATGTGGAGAAAAGGGAACCCTTGTGCACTACTGATGGGATTGTAAATTGGTGTAGCCACTGTGGAAAACAGTATGGCAGTTCCCCACCTGCCGCCCGCCCCCTCCCAAAAAGATAGAATTGCCACATGATCCTATAATTTCACTTTTGGGTATTTACCCAAGTAAAACAAACCACTAACTGGGAAAGATATATCCACCCTAATGTTCATAGCAGCATTATTTACAATAGCCAAGATGTGGAAGCAGCATAACAGTCCATCAACAGATGAATGGATAAAGATGTAGTATATACACAATAAAATATTACTCAGCCATAAAAAAGAATGACATTTTGCCATTTGCAACAACATGGGTGGACCCGGAGGATATTTTTTTTCCTCATACATCATGATTGTCATACATCTCACCTGGACCCCCCCTCATATGGATGCATTTAATGTGTTAATATCTTTCTAAACTCTGACACTAAGCACTGAGCTCAGTATTACAAATACAGTCTGGTCAGTGTTGACTACAGGAGCATTATAACTACCTATTGTCTCAACACTATATTGTAGCCTAAACTTCAATTTTTTTGTAGTTGCAACCAACTCAGGGACACTGTACTACCCAACCCGAGGGGATCAAAATATAATCTATAGTTATATAAGCCTCAACTCCAACCTGGCCTCTGGGTATTGATCAAGAGACATCTCCAAAAAACATGTTTGTTCTGCTCTGAATCAGATGATCAGAGGTGTTCTTGAAGACCTGGAGGGCGTTATGCTTAGTGAAGTAAGTCAGACAGAGAAGGACAAACACTGTATGATTTCACTTATATGTGGAATTTAAAATAAAAAGCAAACAAATTAATATAGCAAAACAGAAACGGACTCACTGATACAGACAACAAACCAGTGGTTAACCAATGGGAAGATGGGTAGGAGGATTAAGGGGAAGAGGATTAAGAGGTATAAACTACTAGCTATAAAATAAGTATGATACAGAGATGTAATGTACCGAAAAGGAAATATAGCCAATATTTAATGATAACTTTAAATGGAGTATAATCTATAAAATTAATGAATCACTATGTTGTACACCTGAAACTAATATAATATTGTAACTCAACTATACTTCAATAAAACACTTTAAAATAAATAAATAAAACTTCATATATATTTTGAATCAGTAATTCCACTAGTGACTAGCTCCTCAAGGAAATTCTTCTAAAGAGGGACAAAGACATATGCAAAGAATTCTTTTTCTCTTTTTGCAAAGAATTCTTTACAAAATAAAAAATTAAAATGAGCTTACATGTCCAAACACTTTTAAGAAACTGCGACAAAGAGACTCAACTTCTGCTCATAAGATATTTTAATTTACATGGTAAATAACTAATGCAATGTGGTAAGGCAGTGTGATGTAATAGGCCTTGAAAAGAGAGAGAATTAGGTTCAAACACTACTTCGCTACTTATAAGCCATATTGTTTTGTGACAGGATACTTCAGCTCTCTAGGGCCAACTTTACCTTTAAAAGAGAGGACAAAAATATTCTTTTCATGTTTGTGAGAGTAATTATGTATGTATGTATGTGTATACCTATTATCAGGCTATCTATCTCAACTAGCTTTGTGATTGGCACATGTGTTCAGTAAATGCCAGGGCAAATTTATCTATCTGTATATCTATCTGTCTATACCTATCCATCTGTATGTGTGTATATATGTATTATTTATGCTACCCCTGTATGTGGACAAGGTAGGAAAGAAAATGACACAGTGGGATGTCACTATTGAAGGTAATATACTGAAATCTTAACAGTAGTTAACTTTGAATGGCAGGATTATATTTATATCTTTCTCTACTTTCCAATTTTCTCAATGAGCAGCTAGTAAGTTTATAATCACCTGACACTGACTATATAAAAAGGTAAAAACCAAACAAAGAAGAGAGAGAAAAATCAAGCCTGTGAGAATAATGCAATAAATAAAAGTTCCCACTCAGCCCAAGTGGATTTCTCATCTGGATTAAAATATACTATCTCTAGTTCACCTGGGAGGGCAACATCATCTTTATTAACTATCAAATAATGGTTTGTCTTTGCTAGTCTGGTTTCTGTGTTAATATTAGTTCAATTACATGATTGTAGCCAGGGCGGTGCATAATATGACCATTACACTTCACCCAGACTAGTAAATTCTGAAAGGTCCTCCTTTGTAAGTAAAGCTTAGTCTGGGAATAAGATTTCACTGTTATTGTAGCTGATGCTAATCCAATTCATGTGTCTATGCTACGAGTTTCAAAATAAGTACCAACTTCTAGACATACTGAAAAGATCTTTATGACCCAGCTGGCCTGTAATAACAGTCTCACCAGGAAGTGTGCCTAGTAAAGTAAGCAAAACCATTTAACTCTACCAAAAAAGCAATGTGAATATCTAAAGCAGAATTCGACTTTCAAACGTAATGATTACACTGTTGATTTTTAAAGTGATTGTTAAGCTTCTGTCAGAAACTGATCCTGGCATCTCCCCTCCTCGCTTTATCTTTAGAACACAAGAAGCACTATAGCCCTCTTCCCAAATAAACAGCCAACAACACCATACAGAAAACTTTTAAAGAGAATTTCAAATATGAAATTTAAACTATTACCTTTTTTTTTTTTTTTTTTTTTTTTTTGTGGTACGCGGGCCTCCCCCTGTTGCGGCCTCTCCCGTTGCGGAGCACAGGCTCCGGACGCGCAGGCCCAGTGGTCACGGGTCACGGGCCCAGCCGCTCCGCGGCACGCGGGATCCTCCCGGACCGGGGCGCGAACCCGGTTCCCCTGCATCGGCAGGCGGACGCGCAACCACTGCGCCACCAGGGAAGCCCCAACTATTACCTTTTTAACTGAAAAAATTGAGACTGATTTTTCAGATTTGAAAATTAAAAATTTTCACAGTTTTCTTATTCATTCACACAACTGGCTTATGAGTTCCAAAGGCATTGCTGAGTCTCTAAACAAGTTTTTAAAACATCTGATGGAAAAAAAAAATGCAAGCCTCAGAAATATAGAAAGGGTTTAAGAATTAACGGGGAAAATGAATTATTTATTCATTGGTGTAAAACAAAACAATCATTGTAATTAACAAAACCAAAGTTGTGATTGTAATATTTTTAAAGTGCTGAACTGTGAAATCCAACGTCAATTTCTATTTATCATCTGATTGTCAGGAAAAAATAAAACTCATTTCTAACTGTCAGGGGACTTCTCCATCTGAATATCTCAACACCACTTAGTCTGAACTTAACATGTCCTTAACTGATCGACCAATTACTTTCACCTCAACCTGCTCTATCTCTCATACTTTTGATCTATTATAGACATCCACCAAATCTCCCAAGACAGAAGCACTTCTTTCTTAACCTCTCACATTTAATTATTCCCCCAAATCTTCTTTGAAGTTTAGACTCTTAAACTCTAGCGAGCAACCCCTAGGGCTGTCGCTGTAGTCTCCTAGTAGTTTCCCTGCTTGAGTTCACCCCATTGGAATCGATCTTCCACTCCCTTCCTTCAAAAGCAAATACAAACTGCAGTAGTCACTGTCTTCTGATGGTTCCTCATTGCCCAGAGGATAAAATCATATTCTTTTAGTTTGAGATATTAGATTTCTTTATAATCTGTCCCCATCTCTTCTTTCCAACTGTATCTCCCAGTACACCACCTGTCTAGTTTACTGTCCAGTTCCTTGACCCATAAATCCTCTTTCTTGCCATATTCCACTTTTTACTGTACAATGACATTTCTAAATTCCTCATCTTAGTGTATGTCCTTCCTTCAGCAGGAGGTGTATTTATCCTCCCTTCTTTACTTGTAAAATTCCTACTCAGACTTAAAGACTGGACTCACATATCACTTTGTCCAGCAAGTCCTCTGGGATGCTACAGGCAAAACACATTTCTCCTCTTCAGTTCTCCGCAAGTTTTTTTTTCACACTGAAATGGCAATTTCTCATGATTTTTAATGCATCTGTATTGATCAGGAGTTACTCCACGGCAAGCAAAGACTTTGCTATTTATCTTTATAGCTCTGGACCTTGGAATAGGATTTGGTTTGGAATCTATACTGGTTATGGACTTATTTATTGCTTGTCAGCTCTAAATTCACCCTTTTGACTGCTCTATAAAAATGGATCTGGGCTATTAAATTTCTTTCTTTGCCAACTGGCACTGAAACTTTGCCAGGAGAGGGCACTGGGGAGATATTGCAAGAATAAAGTATTTTGCTTCCTGGCTCCAGTCAGCTTGGTAGGTTCTTGTGGCTTCTCCAGTGTATGGCCACTACAGTACTTGGAGGCCAGCAATACTAAGCAGCCAGCAGCTTTCCCAGCACACTTGCCCTTAGGTGGTTTCCTCGTTATGAACAGCTTTCCCTGGAACCCTTCTGGCACAAGCTCTACTCCCATGGCATCAGAGCACTTTACTGCCATCTAGCAAGCCATGGCTGTGTCCTTCCCAGCAAGGGTGATTTTCCCCCAGCGGACACTTGGCAGTATCTGGAGACACTTTTTATTGTCACATTGGGGTTGTCGGGGAGTGCTACTTTTATCTAGTGGGTAGAGGTCAGGATGCTACTAAACATTCTACAATGCACAGGACAGCCCTCCACAAAAACCAACTAGCTGACCCCAAATGTCAATAATATCCAGTTTCAGAAACCTTTCCCCATAACAAGGTCTAGTTCTTAGTCTCAGCAGGGCAGGGTGGAGGGTGGAGAGACAGATGGGAGAAGAGGAGTGTTTTCCTTGCGTGCTCTCTTACAGGCCTGGGGTTTGTGACTACTCTTTGTCTCTACAGTATCCTAAATTTCCGCTATGACTTTTTGACTAATCTGGTCATCATCTGACAAAATTTGAACCATGTTTTTTAAACAAAAGAATGTGCTAAATTTGATTAATGCTCTACCAACATATTGATGACCTTGGACTTCTTTTAGTTTGAATGGAGTCCAGGTTACCAAAGGATACTGTTAGAACTTCAGTGAGTTTGAGACACAACAAATTAGAGCTGGAAATTATCCATACAACAGGGATAGAAGTAGATAGTGTCATATTGACACATTTGCCTCTAAACTCCCCAAATATTAGATGTCTGAGGGGCTGACATAAGGCCAGTAACCAGTAAGTTTTATTTGGGTGGATGAGGCAAGGGACCAGACCTTCTCAATGAGCTCCCTAGTCAGTAATGCTATATATAATTTCTCGAATGGCTCACAGCAGGAGCAGGGTCTATGATTTTAAAGCATTAGAAAAGGCACACATGATGAAGAGCAGTCCCATTCATCTCTTTCTATGAGTTTAAACCATGAATACTATCTCTGGATTATAACCCTTTTCCAGTGGCTATGTGCTTATTCTGTAGTTAGATCATGCTTTCTCAGGGCACGCTATAATTCAACTCCTATTATTAAACTGAACCAATATTAACGACTCTCTTTAAACTTCTGCATTTTATCTCTCTTACTTCGTAAATATTTTGTTGTAAAGCACACCAATCAATAGCAGCTCCATAAAAAAGACAAGCCCAGATGATCGCCATTCACACCTGTTTTCTCATGCTCATCCTGCAAATATCCTCACATCGCCTCAGATTTCTTTCTGGAAAATGAACCAAAGTAAAATATACTTAGACCGTGGGAAAGGCTGAGGCTGTGAAATATTTTAAATTTATCACCCTATCAGTTAAGTAATGTGACGACAGGCAATGTGGCATGTGGAGTCCCTATTGTCCTGTCATGTGGACCCAGAATGGCAACTATAAAAAGACAAGGACACGGGTGACCTAGGTGGGGCACACACCACTGGGTGTATGGGCCTTCATGAGACTGACCTGGTTAGAACTCTGGGGTGAGAATGGTGCTGGAAAGATTCTGCTGTCACCAAATTCTTCCCATACGGTCCCTCCCCTCTCCTTCCATGACACCTGAAATTCTAAAATCTTCCGGATTTTCATGATTTTTCAGTGTTCAGGGGTATGTCATCAAAATGCAAATAACTCACAGAGAATCATCTTAATCTCTAATTAGCTACTACCCAAATTAATGAAAAGCCTGAAGCGAAGTCCTTGAGAATGCAGGAGTGCAATTAAGAAGTACAGGGATCAGGGAATTCCCTGGCAGTCAGGGGGCATGGGTTCAATCCCTGGTTGGGGAACGAAGATCCTGCATGCCACGCAGCATGGCCAAAAAAAAAAAAAAGACGAAGAAGAAAGCGTGCATGTGTGTGTGGGGTGTGTAAAAGAGTAAAGTGAAGAGGATGAGGGAACTGGAGGGTGAATGGTGTCAGTGAGGGGAAAGCAAGTTGACAGATGGCATTGGAGGACCAACACCAGAAGGCACGTCAAACCAGTATTCTTCGTGTATTTGCTATATTTAAAAGATAGGCTCAGCACAACCTGGAGGAAGATCCGAATAGGACCACTGGGAGCAGCACTCAATTCTTTAATATTGGTTAAGTCAGGGGTCAGAAAGCTATGGCTCACAGGCCAAATTCAGCCCGCTGACTGTTTCTTGTACGGCCATTAGCTGAGAATAATTTGTACATTTTTAAGTGGCAGGAACAAAAAAGTTTCCAAAGAAGAATAATACTGCTTGACCTCTAAAAATAATATGAAATTCAAATATCATTGTCTATAAACAGATTTATTGGAACAAAGACATTTCATTTATTTACTATTGTCTTCGGTTGCTTTTGCATTACAATGGTAGAATTGTGTAGGTGCAACAAAGATCATTCGGCCCACCAAGCATACAATATTGATTTTCTGGCCTTTTACAGAAAAAGTTTTCCTATCCCTGGTTTATGTCATGCAGCGATGGCTTCATACTTACATACCTCACTCAGAAAGTAAACCTCCTGAACTTAATACAACCCACCATTTTTGTGGGGAAGTTTAGTGATCATCTGTTCCTTCTTGAACAGGAGCCTTAGCCAGGAAACATCTATAGCACCCTCCCTGAGAGAAGTTGGATAAATACAATTTTTCCATATGTTTCCATCTCCTCTGACATCCTACGTCCTGATATAGATGACTTCCCTGGCTCCTGCCGGGCTGGTCTGTTGCTTGTTCTACGGAGCCCAGAGCATGGCTTCAGTGGATTCATTATTTTTGTTTATTTTACTTTCAACTTGGAGTTGAACACCTAAATAAGCCACAGCAAAGGGGAATGGAGGAAGGCACCAACCTACCATAAGCAAGAAGGTGGGGAGGAGATCTGGGTAGAGGCCAGGATCAGAAGCACTATCCTTGGAGACTGATGGCAGATGTGGCTAAAGAACTGGAAACTAGTACTAGAAACAGGCTACATGTGGAGGATAGGGTGAATAGACAGATGGAGGTTTTGCTACCAGCACTGGTAAAGAAACAGCAACAGCAACACAAATTAATATAATTGAGCTGGTCCTATACCCTCAGTTTTCAAACCTGTATTGAATTCGTGTCTTGTTCATCTCAGTAGCCCAAGTAACTGACACAGGAAGCAGGCATTCATTTTTTATTCTGAATAAATGTTAAAATTTCCTAGTCTGGCTCTAATCTCAGTTTTAATACCTAGGCTCCAGTTTGGGCGTTGAGAAGTAGTCTTCAGTTTACCAATTCCAGTGACTTTTTCTCTATGTCCAATCTTTCTTGGTAACCTATTTGCTACTCTATTTTGCACAGGTTTGGGGACCAGCCTTAGACCTATGAGTTGCTTCCTAATCATTAGCCTAGTGGCTATGCTACAGTCTTGCTACTCTTTTAAATAGATGGTATGAATATGTCTTTTACACGCAAGTCAACTTAGCTCTAGGAGGTAAAAACTTGAACCAGAGTCACCTAGGCTTTTCTGATCTACAGAGATACCTTAATTTCTAAGACTGCCATTTCCAATGCCCAATAATCTGATATTTGACACTCCCTCCTAATCTCATCATTTTTATGCCCCAGTACACTGCACTTCCTCTAGGCGAGTTCTTGGTTTCTATCCCCCAGACTTTGTCTCAATAACACAACTGGCTCCAAAGTATGATTAAATATCACAGAGTGTCACAAAAAGGTAAGGGTTAGTCATACATGGTTTGTAAATCATTTTAGTGACTCGTGGGGTCTCATGAAGGGCCTTAAGAATCATGTGGAGAGAGTGATTTGGAGGGAGAGAGGGAAGACTCCTGGGTAGACTAAGAGGTCTTACTCTCTTGACAGCCAAAAAAAGTTCCTGTTTTCTTTCTAATTTATTTTATTTAAACAATGGGTTTAGTAAAACAAAAGCTTGAAAACTCCTGGTGATAAACTGTCATTTTAGCTTGAAATTACTAGTCAAAATAATTAGTTGCCAGTATGACACAGGAATTGACCAATCAGAATGGACACTGGTCCTGATGTATGCCAGATGCTCCCTTTTAGTTGCTGGATCAAGGAGAGATCTGGAGATTCCTGGCCAGAGGAATCAGATCACCAGGCAGCAGAGGAGTGGGAAAAACACACAGGGAGCTCAGACTACTGCTATCTACCAACCAGTATGAAAGTGTTTCAATTTTTATAACCAATATGGCTACATCTTGGAGGTTACACAATAAATCAGGGATAGAGTTGAGACTCTAACTTAGATCTTAATTTCCTGGAGGAAAATATGTAACTCTTTGAATATTTACTAGTAGTTATATTACTGTCTTTAAAAATGATCTCAACATGTCAAAAAATAAATTATCCTGTGTGAACTCCTAGCTTCATTAACAACTTACCATGCCAATGAAGAAGTAACCACTGCATAACTGATTAAGGAACACAATGATATAGTTACTTTTATATTTATTTCTTTTCATGGATTCCAAAACAAGAGATGCTAAATATTCTTAGTTGTGTTTTATATATTCAAGAACTTTATTAATGGAAATAGATTGTTCTGTTAGATTAACATCCTTTTATGTCAATTTTCATGAATTTTAGATAGACTGCAGATAGACTGGGTAATTATTAAAATAGTGACTAGGCTGCAAGAAACCCATCCTCAGAGAATGCTTCCTGAGAAAACCATGTATCTGTTTATCATTTTCTAGTTTGTCAATGAGCATTTTTGTGTGTGTGTGTGTGTGGTACGCGGGCCTCTCACTGCTGTGGCCTCTCCCGTTGCGGAGCACAGGCTCCGGACGCGCAGGCCCAGCGGCCATGGCTCACCGGCCCAGCCGCTCCGCGGCATGTGGGATCTTCCCAGACTGGGGCATGAACCCGTGTCCCCTGCATCGGCAGGCGGACTCTCAACCACTGCGCCACCAGGGAAGCCCCGTCAATGAGCATTTAAAAAAAAAAATTCTGACATGCATGATTAGTTACAATAATGTTCTTTTGCTGTCCCTCTGGAATGATAAAGCATAATCACTGGCTTATGTAACATGGTACCTCAGTTGTAAATTTTTGAAAGAAGCTCCTTTTGTTGACAGTTCTAACATCTGCCATCTGTTTGCATGGGATGAAGCCCTGATGCTCCCCTAATTGGCCATAAATTAGGTACCAGCAGCAGGCTTACGGAAAGATCCTTCAGTTACAGTTTGATTTTTTAAGCTGTGAATTCATCATTTGGTGAGAAGCCCAACTCCTCTCATGAGTACAGAAATGCACCTCTTGAGCCCTAGACTCAAGCTGTCTTCTCTATATTTATGTTTAAAGCCAGACCTCCCTCAAGGTATCCTTTCTGTGTATACCCCTGAGGATAAACTTATGCTGATTAGAGAGAAAAACTGCTACATCCAAGGGATTTCAATACTTTCTCTAAGAAAAGGAAGGACACATTTATTGAGTGCTTACTACACATCTTGTGCTGTGCATGGACCTTGATGTGAATTAAATTGTTTGATCTTCAAACCAATTTTATAATTTAGGTGACAATATCCCATTTTGCAGATAGGGAAACTGAGACTTAGAATTTAAATAACTTGCCCATATTCTCATAACATGGTGCAGTAAATATTCAGTATAGAGCTTTATTTGACAGAGTCCATACACTCCCCACTGCACACTATATATGACTAGGTTTGAGAAAAGAGAATGGAATGGATGAGATCAAATGTATGTATGTGATGCTACATGATGCTCCTTCATCTCTCGGGATCTCAGTTAACTAAAGTGAACCTGCACTAGATGACTCACAATGTCCCATCAGTTTGTTCTTCTGACTTGATTCATCTGGGCTTTACCATTTACCATGAAACCTTATCACGTTATGAAACTTTTATGGGTTTCAGTTTCTTTTTTTGTTAAACATCCTATCTTTTTTCCAGGTGGGATCTCATACATGTGGAAATTCATAAATTGCAAAGGACTGTAGAGATATAAACTGATATGATTACCCATCCATCCCCAATCAGCTGGCAAACCCTCAGCCCCAGTGTCACTTCTTTCCTCACCAGATTTCCTTGCTTTATGCTGTAGAGGCAAGATTAAGGCCATCCAAGTTCCCATAACTTTCCTTATTTACATCTCTACAAATTTTCTTTCTTTCCTCTTTTTCACTATTTCCAGATAATTTTTAAAAAGTATTCTCCAAGTTACCTTTCCTTGTTTGCCCACACTTTCCTCCCCTGTGGACACATTTCCATCAAGCATTCCCATTAGTAATTTCACTTGCTCCATCTTCCTCAATAGTTGTACAGACCCATCAAAAGGAAACTCTCCAAGACTTCACTAGGGCCTCATATTTCCCCACCCCCCATTTTTTTTAACTCAATATCTTGAAAGAAATAACCCTTTAGTCTCATTGCTCTCACTTCCTCAGTGCCCACTGACTCTTTGTAATCTGGATTCCATTCTCACCATTTTATTAAATTTTTTTTCTCCCAGGTTACTAAACCTATTGCCCTTTTCTCTCTCTATATGCCTCTCAGCTTCTCACTTGCATTTAATGCTGCTGATTATCCTTTTTCTCTTGAAATCTTCTCTTGGTTTGTGGGGTTCCTACACTGCTCTGAGTGCTAACATTGCAGGTTTATTCACTGGTTTTCTTCCCCTGCCTCACTTTTAAATGTAAGAATTTCCACAAATTCTAAAATTGGTCTTTTTATCTTCTCTATCTTTCATGCAATTCCATCCAGTCTTATGGCTTCAGCTGTTAACTCTCTGTCAGCAATTTTAAAGTTAATTTTAAGTTAACTCTAATGACTTATTGTCCCACATTTTCTACCTCCTGCAGGGCATCTGTTCCTGAGTGTCCAACTTGTATGTCAAATTTATTATATTTTTAGTGAAAAATCATTATGCCTCCCAAACTAATTTTTTTCAACATTCCTTCTAGATCTTCTTAATCCTGACTACACCCCTAATTTCTCCCTTAGCCTTCACATTCAGTCAAGCGTTAAGCCCTCTGGGTTTACCTCTTCGTTCTAATGTATGCCTCCCATTAATGGTCTCATGATCACCATGTGGATTTACAGACTGCCAATCAGATATTCTGTCTCTATCCTCTCCCTCTAATTCATCTTACACAGCCTCTCAGTGTTCTAGTGACACTACCTGGCTGCAGAGAACTGTCAAAGTCGCCCTTCTCCCACTACTTGGTAATCTTGGTGAACCAGCCCCTACATGTTTGTGAACGTTTCTGTCACACCTCCTCCAACTACCTTTACACAGCCTCCCTTGAGCCGGTAGAAATGGCTCATAGTTTCATTCTGAGTACTGCTTATGCTCTTCACTCTATTTATCTTGCTTCTCCTATACTTACAGATTTAACTAATAAAACCACTTATTCCATGAAAACTTCCCTGATTCTCCCCAGAAGTAGTCAACTCCCTTCTCTGGACTCCCACAGTACACTGTGGTCCATTCTTGCATCCTGCTTTGCATCGCGGTTATTTGTATAAATGCCACAATTCCTCTATTAGAAGCTACCCCCCCAAACCAGGATCTGTGCTGCTCCTTTGATTTTTCTCACAGCCCTTAACAATGCCTCGTATGTGCTACAGCCTCAGAAAAACGTTAGTCAAATGAAAGAAAGAATGAATAGGTCATTGTTGTTTCTGGGAACCAGATGAAGAATATCTGTTTCAGAAATATTCATGGATATAGCTATCATTCTGCAATGATGCCACTGCTCTGGTTCTAGAGATCCAGCACAGAGGGGCATGCAAAAGTGAGATGTGTGAATCAAGAGGGATTCCTCTACGTCGAGAGCCCCCTGAGCTCAACATTCAACTCCTTCATTCTGAACTGATCATAGCTGCCCCTCAGTTTCATTCCACACCGACATTCACAACCTATTCCAGCTCTAATGCCTCCACTAAAATGGATGCTTTACGGTTCTTCTCCTGGGTCAGGCACTTGGCTTTTGTGATAAATGTATCCACATACACAGCAAAGAGAAAACGTCTGGAGGACTGCTTCCAGACAGTAGACATGCATTTTACTCAGGCTATTGGAGAGTCAATAATCTGATATTTGTAGTTTAACCTATAAAGCATTCAGGTAATGGGGCTAGCAAGGCAGAATAAACAGAAGGAACAGGGAGCAGCATCACTGAACAAACTTTTAATGGCCCTAAATATGCCTATGGCTAGAACTGATGCTTTCTCCAAAAGCGTCTTCCTAAATGCTTCTATATTAGAAATTTGGGGACGGAAGAATAGAGGAGAAAACTAAAACATGCTCAAGGAATAGTCCATTTCCTAGTAACAATAATAATAAATTTACATTATCTAAACATAAAAGTTTATAATTATTATAAAATATACTATAAATATTTTATAAATTATAAAATATAATTGAAAAATACGAATAATTATTATTTTTAAAAAATTTACACGAATAGCATTGGTCAAGTGTCTCCTGGGTAAAGACTACTTGGACACATGCTTTTCTTTTCTTTTTTTTTTTTTAACATCTTTATTGGAGTATAATTGCTTTACAATGGTGTGTTAGTTTCTGCTTTAGAACAAAGTGAATCAGCTATACATATACATATGTCCCCATATCTCCTCCCTCTTGTGTCTCCTGCCCATGTCCTCAAGTCCATTCTCTACATCTGCATCTTTATTCCTGTCCTGCCCCTAGGTCCTTCATAACCATTTTTTTTTTACATTCCATATATATGTGTTAGCATACGGTATTTGTTTTTCTCTTTCTGACTTACTTCACTCTGTATGACAGACTCCAGGTCCATCCACCTCACTACAAATAACTCAATTGCGGTTCTTTTCATGGCTGAGTAATATTCCATTGTATATATGTGCCACATCTTCCTCAGCCATTCATCTGTCAATGGACACTTAGGTTGCTTCCATGTCCTGGTTATTGTAAATACAGCTGCAATGAACATGCTTTTCTCATGTGTTCTCATCAATCCTCATGATACCTCTATGATGTTGCATTATCCCCAGTTCCCAAATGAGCTGAGGTGACGTTCATAGTGGTTAAATACCTTGTTAAAGATCACAAAGTTGGAATGGCAGAGTGAGCCACTTCCAAGAATAACAGGGAATACGAATCAAATATAGAACTCATTTTAAATAAAAAGATATAAAACAGGTATTAATAGCTCCATGAAGCGATGTCTAATTCCAGGAACTTATGTGTGTCACTGATATGAGTGCGCAACATGCATAAGAAAGCAAGGCACTTACTCTCTGTCGATCACAAGGCAGGTTACAGCTTCTGCAGCAATTACGTTTGCTGTTCTGACATCTTCCCTATACAAAAAATAGAGAGAGATTGAAGTAAAACAACCTTTAATATCAAAGCAAACTATTCATTATGATTAATTCAAGGCACATATTATGTATACTCTTCTGGTTTTTGCACTTCCAGGTTTAAGCTTTGTCCATGTTTCAAATTTCTTTGTCCTGAGGAACCATATTACTCTTGTCATTTATCACACAAATCTTACAATTATAATCCAGTAGTTATAATTTTCAAACTTAAAGTTTCACTTACACAAATGAAACAAAATTTTATATCATCATTCCCCATGCTAGCTGGGGAATTAATGAATTAATTGGATGATGATAAAGACAGTAATGAACATGAATAGGTAAACTTTTTAGAAGACCTGAGATATAATTCTGGAAACTGGAGTATCTAATCCATTTGTGTGTGAATTTATCATTATTACCCTGAGAATAATGGACCTGTTGTAATCATTTTCTTACTTTGGAGACCCTGTACTTAATGTGACCAATCTTTTGGCAACTTATAATAAACAGTTATTCACCTATACCAGAGCTTACGGTTGCTCAAGAATATTCAACAAATCTTAATCACTCTGATTGAAATATGTATATACATACTGTTCCTTTATAAGCATCTAATTGGTCACTGCAAGAATATCTATCAACCTCTTAAACCTTTATAAATCTGCCATGGTATCTCATCTTATCCAGTGGTCAAAGGTGGATTTGGTAAATTAACATACACATTTCATTTTGAGCTACTAAAAATTTAATAGTACCACTGTCATGGAAACATTAAGTTATACTTGAAACACTGTTTCCTAGTAAGGTAAAATTTCTAAGCTAATATAATTAATGATAAATATAGTTTGAAATACAGTACAGAGATATGTACATAGGAAATAATATGGTGTCAATAACCAACTAAAAATCATAATTGAAACATCATATGTCTCTAATATCAGGCTTTAAAGTCTTGAAAATAAAGATTTTCCCAGTGGATTTTAATTTTTTCAAAATACACTAAGTTCTCACAGATACTTCTGAACTATATTTTTCCATTGATCCTTTTGTCTTTCACTGTTGCTACATGATGCTGCTACCACTACAGTTGCTTTATAGTAACTATTAGTATTTAGTATTTGGAAAAGCAGTTTCCCCTACCAAAATTCTTTTTCAGAAATATCTTGATGATATTCTTAAGCATTCATATTTCATAAAGATTTTAAAATCATTTTTCCACATCTAAAGAAACCCACATTGGGATTCTAGTAGAGTTGTATTACATTTTTACATTGATTTCAGAAGAAGAACTTTCTGATTATATTAATTTTCCTTGCAAGAGCATACACAGCATGACTCTCCACTTGTTCAGATCTAGTTTTATGTCTTAATCTTTCTTAATCTTTTTCACTTAATCTTTCTTAATCTTTTTCCTAGCATTTTTTTTAAAAGTATTCCTAGGTGTTTTATATTATCAGTTTCTCTTATGGCATTCCTTTTCCATTTCTGTTTCTCATTGGTTATTGCTATTAAAGAAAAAAACCTATTGATTATTGTATATTTTTAATCTACCTACCATACAAAGTTCACTTCTGATTCTAAAATTTCTATTTCAGTCTCTTCAATTTCCAGTATGATCCTCCCAGTGCCCCACCCCCCACATCCTCCACCTTCCAGGCAAACTGGCTCCTCTAAACGACTGAACACAAGATCTCCTTCCTGTCATGAGTTCTTCTTACCAAGCCTTCCCTAAGCCTAGGAACTTCCTCTCCAACTCCTTGACCAGTTCACACCTGCTTACCCTTTAGATCTCGGCTTAGGTGCCCCTTTCCTCAGGGATGCCATGCTAAATTAACTAGGTTGGGTTCCCTATTTATCTGTTCTCATGGCCTTATGTACCTCTCCATCCAAGTACCTATCACGGTTTATAATTTATGCATTTATTTGTTGGTTAATGGCTCTATCCTCTTTCCACTAAACGTTATGAAGGCAGGGTCCATGACTAGTTTTGCTCCCCATTTTATACTGAATGGCTGGAACAGATGAGTTGCTTAGTAAGTGTGTGAATAGGAATCTTGAAACCTTGGGAAGAATAGAGTTCAGGCTTTGGAGTCACACTATCGCAGTTTTACAAAACAAGGTATACATGCTTTATGAAAGCCTCAATTTCCTCATCTATAAAAATGGGAATGATAACAGTGCCCATTTAATGGTCTTAAATGCAATAATGATGTTTTTCACAATGCCTAGCACAGAGAGAGCAGTGGGTCCTGCCGTTCATTACGTCTAATTTTTCTCATCACCAATACTGTCTTTGTGGAGGCGCTGTCTGGTATTTTACGAAATGCTACTATCCAAGAACAAAGTGAGGATTTTCTTTCTGTTCCATAGAAATAGATAATATTTTTTCAAGTCCATTATTATTTCTATGTAGTCATTTTTGGTGAAGTGGACACAACAGACAGAAGTCATCAGTAATGCCCATCAGGTGCCTTATAAATTGTATGAATGACTTATTTCTTAGGAGACCGCTCATGGCAGCATATGTTACTACAAATTGCTGCCAGTGTATTTTTTAAAAATCTATCACAGCTTTATAGAAAACTAACTTTCCCTAAAATATATTTCTACCTTGACAAGTTAAAATTGCCCACAGAGTCTTTAAAAATATAACATGTGAAAAATAATGCTTCATTTTCAACATATTTTCCATGCATATGAATTTTTTAAAAAAATGCTTTCATCACAAATGTCCAACATTTTAAAACTGTATCATATTATCTGGTCTAAATTGGATATACTTTCAAAATAAATGCAATTTCCTTGCAACAAAAAGAAAATACGTAGATATTTTAAAATGTAGATGGTGAAAAATCAAAGATCAGAAAAGTGACATAGTCAATAGAAATTGAGAATATTTTATTTTAAAAAAGGAAATTTTGTAAGTTATGGCCGACAATCAGGCTCAGTACCTAGTAATGTGACATGTATCAAAACAAAAAAGATGCATAACACGGAGAAAAAACAGCAATATTAAACAGTGGATTATAATATTTGCCATCTATTGAGCATCTGGTATATATCAGGAACTATATTAAACAATCTGCACAAGTCTCAGTTAATGCATATAACAGAGGGTGGGTATTTTATCTGAAATTTACACTTGGGGATAAATGTTATGTAATACACCAAAAGACAGACATAGCTAATGAGTCGCAGTCTTGATATTTGAACGAAGAGCTGTCTGGCTCCAAAGCCCATGTTCCTTTCTCAACAGTTCACTGCCTATACCCTCTGCTATAAGATTTTAAATTGACAACTATTCTAAATTCATTCTACTGCAGGATGACACCTGAGCGGTAAGCACTCATAATGTCTCTCTGCCCATCAGTATAAAAATTATATTTAACTATTTTAAAAAGCAGCATTAATGTTTATGGGTGCCCAACTGCAAAGCTAAATCAATAAACCATTTTGATTCTCAAATTATTAGAGTTCCTATCCATACTATGTCATAGCCCTGCTATGTTGCTTTATAACAATGTTATATAACAATAGAAAATCATTCAATGCCAAACTCATGTTGCCATTACAATGTTATTGCATTTCTACGTAAGATGTTTAATGCCACTATGCCTGCCTATGCACGTGTCTGGAAATGCCGTCCCTGCGTACCCAGAGAGCTTGCTCCTGGAAAAATGCTACCTGACCTAGTACTGACATATATTAATCCCTTATTTTAGGAGAGATTGTAGAAACTTCTGATGAGAGAATATATTTATATAAGCTGACAATACTGTGACTTACTGTATGTGCTTATTTCCTTTGTAGGACCAAGGACCATGGTAAAAGCAAATATCACTTGGACTGAGATATGAAATATTAAATACTCATAAAACAGGGATGTCCTCATAGCTCCACAGCTATGTAACATATCTACGTAGCTGTTATGATACTGGTTTCACACAGAACATGTGCCAAGGTAGCAGGGGCTTCATGTAATACTAGTTTAGACATGGGGAAAAGAAGAGGGAGATAATGTTCCTTTTAAAAAACTGAGCTTCCTTTTAGTTTTACTTTTTGGCATATCAGCGTGTTTGATAATTTCTAACAGAATAATATATGAGACTTTGAAAAAACATCAGCAAGAGAATTTTATAAATAGAATTTTAAGATAATGTCTAATATACTTAAAACTTTCACCAAACACATATTGCCTCTGAGCACAGCACACTTCTTTCTAGTAGGTAAAGCTCCATGTATCTACATAACAGTCCAGGTCTAACATGCACAGTGTCTTATTTAAAAATAAAAATCTCATATTCATTCATTTCTGTACCTGTATATTAGTTTATTTCAGCATGACAATTAATAAACATGTACTACTGCAGAAGTAGCTACTGTTTGGCAAATTAACAGATATTTTACAAACTTGCCATTGATTAATGAACAAAAGCTATGCAGTTTAGTAGTCTTCTTTTTTTAAGCATTTTTGGAGGAGTTAGAAATTCCTTTCAATGAAATCATAGAGCATGAAAAAATATCCAAAAATATTTGCAAATACGGTTTTCTGTGCACTGACTCTGATATTCTCTGAACTTCATCACTGGAATCTTCATCATCACTGTACCCCAAAGTAGAGTCGCTGTCAGTATCTGAATAATCCATAGCAAGGGTTTACATTGACTCTTCTCTTTCTGAAGCAATTCTCTCATGTCTCATGGCTGCTAGAGACCTCTATAGTGAATTGATATCTCTCCGGGAACACAGAGTGTACGAGGCCAAAGCAGAACAGTTTATGCAAAGTAACTGTTCCAAGAGAGGCTCTCCCTTTTCAGCTCTAGAGCAATGTGACTGCTGTCATCAGAGTCCTAGCATTCCCTCGGTGCCAGCCTTGATGGAAAGTGACACTACTCCAATGGCTTGACAGTTTAGAGCAACCATGGGTCAGAGCCCTTCATTCTCATTCAAGTGCAACAGGCAATGTCCACAGTTAAATTTAGGACAAAATAAATGCTTTTCATCTCAAAATCAAAGGCAATCATACTACAACACATAGGATGTTCAAAACTGATAGGCTATGAGAAGCATCCAAGAGCCACTTGAAATTAGACTTTGAATTAATTATGAACTAGAATTGCAGAGTTTGTGGCAAATTCAACTGTGCTATTTGAAAGTTTGGTCCCAGAGGAGGTAAATGTCGTGAAAAAAAAGTTGTATCAGGCCATTCACTGACTCTACTTCCTATTAAGTCATGAAGTTATTCTAACATGATTTATAACTCCCACACTCCAATAGAACACATACACTAAGTGTAAAATGAATTAATGCAAATAAACACTTGTCTTTTAACCAAGCCTGGCATAGAGTAAGCAACCAATCAATGTTAACTATCATCATCATCATCACTGTTATTACTTTAGGATCCTCTGACATCTAGAAAGCATGTTACCCTTCTGGATAGAGTTCCTCTCAGGAAACCTCCTTTCCTAAAACTCTATTCTAAATCAGTCTCCCAATTGTTTTCTGATGCTACCTTCTCAGTTTGTTTTCCTGAATCCTCTTCCTTGGTTCACTAGAAAATAGGTGTTTCTCCAAAATTCGTTTTTTGGCCTTTTTTTTTTTTTTTTTTTTTTTTTGCAGTATGCAGGCCTCTCACTGTTGTGGCCTCTCCCGTTGCAGAGCGCAGGCTCCGGACGCACAGGCTTAGCGGCCATGGCTCATGGGCCTAACCGCTCCGTGGCATGTGGGATCCTCCCGAACCGGGGCACGAACCCATGTCCCCTGCATCGGCAGGCGGACTCTCAACCACTGCACCACCAGGGAAGCCCTGGCCTTCTTTTTGATTGCTCCAACTCTTCTTACTGGGGAAATCTCACATAATCCTATGGCATCAGCTGTTAGTTTTATATTAATGACTTTCAAGTCTTCATTTCTAACTTTACCTTTCTCCTACTGGACACCTTTGTCTGAAAGTTCCATTGCAACCTCTAATTAAAACCTAACTTATTTTCTTTTAACCTCAAAACCACTGTTTTCCTTGGGTTCCCTATCTGGGTAAATGACATCACCATTCTTGCATTTGCCTAGGCTCAAAAGATTAGATTCATTTTTTTACTCTCCTTTCTCCATCACTGCCTATGATTGATTATACTAGTTCTGTCTTTGCCTTATCTCTTATATCCATCCTTGCTTTGCATTCTCACAGCCACTGCTTTACTTTGGGCCTTTACCGTCTCTACCCTGGAACGCTGATCAGGCCTTCTAACTGACCTCCTTGCCACCACTCTCTCCCTCCTCTAAGTCATATCTCACTTTGCAATACATTTTCTAATGTAAATCCAGTCATGTCAGTTCTTTGCATGAGAACTTTCAAAAGAAAAAAGAAAAGTTTCTATACTGTCATTTAGAGTTTGAGGTTCTCCACTAACTGACCTCTCACCTTTCCAGGCACTATACAGACGATCCTCTGCTGCACCTGCAACAAATAACTGTTTCCTTAAAATACGCCAGCTATCATCTCCATGCCTGTGCACATGCAGGTGGCTCCTCCAAGAACCGTTTATTCCAGTTCAAACTTTCATCCATGCACACTTCCATGATTTTTCAGTAGCATTTTAAAGGGAAAAAAATCCACATAAGAAATATGTCTACATACTAATCACAGAAAAAAAAATGTAGTTAAACAAACAAAAAAGAGAGAAAATAGAAAAATACTATAATACCATCTGCCAGGAGATAACTAAGGTTAACACCTTGGTGAATATCTTTCAAACACTTTATTATTCTTAAGTATTCACATGTTTCATGAATATAATGTCAATGTTTATTTTAACAAATATTTACTGAGGGCTATTATATTCTGAATGTCTGAACCTTATGGTCTAGTTGGGACAGAAGTTAAATTAGTATGCAAAAAAATGCTGATCAAATATCATGCAAACAGAGATCTAATAGAGAGGATGTCATTTTGCAATTCAGAGGACAGACAGCCTTTTTGAGGACATTAAAAATTTAGACCCCACTCCCCCAAAATGAGTTGAATTAGCAAGATAAGTCAGGGAAAGAAAAACATGCAGTAACCCTGAGGTAGGAAATAACTTATTGTAAAACAAAGAAGGTTGAAATTCAGGGATAGAGTAAAAGAAGGCAGGGGCCAGGAGAAACCAGAAAGGAAGGCAGGGTCCCATCATTCAGATCCTGTAGACTAGTCCAAGGATCTACTTTTCAAAAGAGATTGACTAAGGGAAAATTTTTTCCTTTACCGTATTAATAAAATCTTAAAAATTAGGTGGAAAGCACAGACAGAGGAAACAATTTGTATGAAATAAAGTATTGAGGAAATAATTTTAGATGAGTCATTTTAAAACACTGATGTCCTTTACACTTATTAAAGTAAACGTTAGTGTATGGAAATCCATATATTAAAGAATATATCTAAACAGAAAATATGATCTCTGCCCTTTAGAACCTTCCAATGTAGAATATAGGAGTAATGAAAAAACAAATGCATAAAAATCAATGTATTATCAGGAATATTTGTCAACTCATGACGAACAAAGACTTGAGTTTGAACTAGATACATTTTCCAGAGTCCACCCAAGGCAGTCTCTGCTTTTTCATTGATAACAGGGACTCATGACATGACCTCAAAGAGGATGTTTCTCTAGGCAGAGCAATGATAAATGTTACCAATAAAGTAAGGCCAAAGTTTATCCTTTCTGGTAACATAGGTGTATATTTCCATTCACTGCATTAATTCACTTTCTGAGAGAATGCAAATCCTTTTGGATCTACACCCATGCAAGGTCACCATAAATACAGAGTGATGAATTTGGAAGAACTCAATTTTCACATTCCTTTTTCATATTACTTCTGCTGGGTTGATGGCATAGTGAATTTTTGATGTGACTTATGAACTCTGCGTTCTATGGCATGCTTCAATAACAATGAACATAAACATTTATTAGACTGAACCAAAGAGACTGCTGTTTTTGCAGGTTAAAATGGCCAATCATTGGCAATTTCATGTTTCAACCTAATACATGGAATTAGTGTAAGTGAAAGGGGATGGAAAAGCAATGGCAGAGGGACATGCATTGCTATTTCTTTTCTGTTGTGCTCCCTTTGTGCCATAAACCGAACTGACTTCAGCAGTAATCCATATTGCTTCCATATTCCATATGTGATTCCTCTGAATGTTGACACGATTGATGGCATTTGCTCTTCTATCTAGTCATTAAAGATAATTCTCTGTCCATTCTATTGTAACTAGGATAAGAACCACAGAAGAAATTCCGAGTCCTAGTGTTTTGCTGTTGTTATTGTTGCTAGAGTACAAATGGTATTTACTTTGTGCTCTGGCTTCAAATATTAAACTCTTTGTTAGAGTCTTACAAATTTAAAGAATGTCTCCCTAGAGTGTATTTTATGGAGAGAAAGAAGAGTTTGTTGCTCTCATTTATTCCTTATTATTATTTTATTAGTTGTTCAGAAGTACAGATTTAGATATTACATTGCCATTGTTTTCTTAGGGGCTTATTTGGTCTATTTCTGAATGATTTACAGGTATTTTCATTGGAGAGAAAAAAAGAAGAAAGAATTTTACTCTAATTAAAATTTTTTTTTAAATCAAACCTGGAGTACATTATAATAGATGTTCTATTCATTTACTCAAGCCGAACACTCACTTTCTTCTTAACACTATGCTTCCTCTTCTTTGAACCATACTTCATAATATAATATGGATTAAGAGATCAATAAATCTAATAGCTTTTTTTCTTTTCAGATAATGATGCATGTAATTTTGTAATGTAATTGGCCAAATAAAGTTGGAATTTCAGGAGAAGACACTAATAGACAAATGATTCCATGGGTGTCTCATGAGTCATGAGTACTTTCAAAAATAAAATAATGCGTGGTAGTTTCCTTTTTCTTTGTTTCATCTGTATTCCACAGAGCTGAAAACTGATTCTTCAATTGTTTTCCTATTTTTAAAATAGAGGAAAAAACATATTCAAATGATGACTGGTAAAAACGTACTAAAACTTCAACTGATGCATGTTTGAAATGAATGTTAATCTCCTTGGCCACATATTTCAAAGGATTATTGCCTTTATAAAGTGCCTTCAAGCCAGGAGCGTGTCTCTTTCCTATAAAGAATTCTAGACAACATGCCAGAAGACTGTCTCCTATTTTTTATTCTATTGCCAACTTAGTGGGTGACCTTGAGAAAATGTCCCATTCTCTGTTTCATTTTTCAGATGTGAAATGGTGATTGAAATCACTGCTCTGTTCTCCTCTGTAATTAGTTTTATCAACATGGAACACTTTTTAAAAGTTCTAATAATTATCATGCTTTTCAATGCTCCTGAGACAATTCATCCCAAATCGAAGGATATTTCTTTAGATAAAAAAAGGTATCATAATCCTGTAATTGTGATCCACCATCTGAATACGCAAGTGGAATATTAAGGCATAGATTTTCACAGTAACATTTTTTATCTGTGACTAAAAATGTATTTCCACATAGAAATCAGACATGTTCATTTGAAACAATAGAGTCTCATGATCAGAAGTCAAGAACTATGTAATAAATATTTATAAAATCATTATTTTGACTGGTAAAAATTATATTGAGATTTTAATTGGGTTCTTTTAGGGAAGAGAAATATCTAGAATTTTAAAATAAACTGTAAAAGATCGCTTTCTTTTGGTACTTGCTCATCAAATATTTCATATTTTGCATTATTTGAATAAAAAGCTCTCTAAACAAAATTCTTCAATTAATCTAATATGCTATAATTTCATCCAAATCAAAGATTAACTTTGAATCAAAAATAAACAGAAGAAACTTTGAATCAAAAATAAACAGAAGAAACAACTTAATGGATGAAGAAAGGAAAGTCATGGCTATGTGTATAATAAGGCCAATTTGAATAGAAAGTGCTAAAGTCAAACCACTGCATACAATTTAAACTCCTCAGTTGGTGTTGGTTAAAAAAATCAAACAGGGTATTGAATTTATTACAGTGAGAGAAATGCAAATGCATGTGAATACGCTACTGGTAGGAAAATAATCTAGTATAACCTTTGCAGACAATTCAGCTTTGTATAACAACTTAGCACTATTTTTTAATATTTTTCTTGCAATTATTTATCTCACATACGTATTCATGGTTTGGGGAAATAATGACATTAACAGGATGCTACAAGAGCATTGTGTGTAATAATGTTGGAAATAACCTAAATATCTACCAATGTAGAATTGACTAAATAAAATTTTCTACAATAAGACAAGGCAATATTAAAAAAATTAAAAGAACTGAAGAGAACCTATATGAATATGATCTCCAGGATATCTTGAGTGAAAAGACCATAGTGCAGAACCATGTATAATATGCTTTCATTTATATAAATTACACACACACACACACACACACACACACACACACACTCACACAAATAAGCATACATTAAAATGCATGAATTATTTTAGGATGCATTAGAAAAAGTAGTTATATCCAGGGAAGAGAATGTATGATTAAAGGGTAGAGGAAAGAGGGAAATTACTTCTGTAGCTTTTGAATTTTATACTATGTACCTGAATTACCCGTCATAAAATATTTTTAAAAGTAAATATATGAAATAATGGAAATTAACTCTTACAAGCAATTTTTGGGTAGAGAGGCTGGTGAGGTCTTTCACTCTCTTGGAAGGTCTAGTTTGTATTGAGCGCATAGGTAGCTATTGTCCATCCCTGGGCCACCCCTCAAGCCTCATCCTATAGCCATCCCCAACTAGCAGAGCTAGAGCTAACTTATGCTGGCCCAGTCTGATCACACTGAAGAGATACCAGCTTTGTAGATGGGGCAAGTAAAAATACTTGACACAGTATCTTCCCAGTGTCACTTACAACACTGCCTTTTGCCCCGTTTTCATTGGCAGCAATTATAGGGACTAGATGACAAACCAAGGAAGGTATTTTTTGAGCAGGGACATCTGCTTCTTAACACCCTTAACCACAGTTAGGTTGACACTTTGGAGCTCTTAAAAGGTTAAGTTACCAATTCTATTTGTATACAGAAAACATTTCATATAGATATACATGTATGTATATAATAATTAACATATATTTAATATTGCTTTGAGATTGTATTTTTAATATATCCACTAGCAATTGGGAAACAAATTTTTTCTCTATAATATTTTTCATAATTTATTATTGTCATTATTATTATTATTATAGCATGTCTAACTTCAATAGATTCTATTCATTCTTGTTTACCTACTGATAAACCATCATAACTGCCATGCTTCTATTAATCTGGAAAGTTCCCCAAGGATTAACAGTAATCTCTTAATAGTGATTAAGTCCCTCTGTTGTTAATATAAAAGCATGCTTTCAAAGTGCAATCAAGGATTTAAGATCACATTGATGAAATTTTCTAATATGGCTTACTAATCTGAAAACTGCATAAATAAAAATGATTTACTGCTGTAATATAGAAAAGAATGGCATTCATTAATTCATTTATTCATTCACAAACTAGGGTTTCCAGATTTAGCAAATAAAAATACACAGCATCCAATTTAATTTGAATTTCAGATAAACAATGATTTTTTTTTAGTATGAGTGTCCTATGTAATAATATAATTGTAGTAAAAAAAAATTCATAGTTTATCTGAAATTCAAATTTAACTGGTATCTTGTATTTTATCTGGCAACCCTAAATAAGTTTCTGAATATCAACTCTGAGCCAGGTGCTGTCCTAGGTGCTGGGTATACAGAGGGGTAAAGAACAAAATCCTTGGCTTCCAAGACTTTACAGCCTAGTAGGTAAGACAGACTATTGGCAGTTATAATGCAGTGTGATCAGAGTATCAGAGGTGTGAACAGAGTGAGACAGAATCACATGGAAATGTCCCAACCCTGACTGAGAGATGGATTTGGGGAGGAGCATGGATTGATGGTGGAGAGGATCATGGGAAGCTACTTTGAAGAGGTGATGCCTCAGATGAGAACTGATGTGCATGTAGAAACTTGTCAACAGAGAAAGTGAGGTGGTACTATCACAAGGAACAGCTTGTGGAAAAGCATAAGAAAATCTTGTATATAGGGAATAGCAAGTAATTCATAATGGTTGAAACCCTGGGAGAGAAAAGTAGAGAGAGAAATAAGGCTAGCAGGGTTGGGACAGGAGAAATTATAAATGGCTGTATACTGACTATATACGTCTGTGTTAAAAGCACTAGGGAGGCAGGTAGCAAGAGCCATGAACTGTGTACAGCTGAGAATCCTGAGGTACAAATGGGAACAGAGTTGGGTCACCTTTACAATAATAGCTATGGCACAATTCAAGCTGACCAAAAGTTTTAGCTTCATTGATACTTGGGAGAACCAATAATTACTGAGCACTTCTCTGAGCCAGGTATTTGCTGCTTAAAAGTGAAATCTCAATAATACAATCATATGGGGTCCGAAAACTGCCCCTGGGCCAAAACCAGCCAGCAGCCTATTTTTGTGCAGTTCTCAAGGTGTGAATGGTTTTAACATTGTTAAAGGGTTGTTTAAAAAAAAAAAAAAGCAAAAACAAAGAATACGTGGGAGAGACCATATGTGATATGCAAAGCCTAGAATATTTGCTATCTGGCTCTTTATAGAAAAAGTTTGCCTACTCCTGAATAAATGAAGGAACTGAAGCATAGTAGAGAGATTCAAGGACCTGCCTGGAGTAATACAGTTAAAAAGTGACAAATCTGGATATTAAATCAGATTTATCTGTTCTCAGTGTAGTGTCCCTTCCAACTAATCATGTCACCCTCCTGACCTTGGAAATATCTATCCTTACCAATTCTGGAGCTATGGACAATGGGTGTTATTCTGCAGGCTGTGTGCGCCTTGACCATCCTAGTGAGGTAACAGCATAGGCATGAACTCACTTTCGCCTAATCCCAAGTCCACTGCTGTATAAAAACCTGCCTTGCCACTCCCTTCCATTCTGGTGATATTATGCATATACATCCCAAGCGCAGACAATCTAATCAGGCCCAAGTATTTAATTAATGTTTTCTGGGCAGTAACTAAAATGGAATCTACACTGCAAATAATTACTTAGCAAGTCAACAATAACTTTTGCAGACTTTACATCTGAAATGGCTTAAAAGAAAATGCGCAAAAAATAGAATCTGTAGTTTAATAAAACATACCATTTGACAGATTTTTAAAGACCATACAGCAAATAACCTGCTAATTAAGTAATGTCTTAATGAAACTTTCAATAATCTTAATTATGGTATCTAGTGGTTTTAATTAGGTGCAGCTACAACACAAGGCTGTGTTGTAACAACCATCTGAATATAGCAACCATCAGTTGCTATATTCAGTCAATCACAAAACTGAGAAATCTGAAAAACTGAAATCATTTCCACTAAGATCAGGAACAAGACAAGGTTGCCCACTCTCACCACTTATTCACCATAGTTTTGGAAGTTCTAGCCACAGCAATCAGAGAAGAAAAAGAAATAAAAGGAATCCAAATCAGAAAAGAAGAAGTAAAGCTGTCACCGTTTGCAGATGACATGATACTATACATAGAGAATCCTAAGGATGCTACCAGAAAACTACTACAGCTAATCAATGAATTTGGTAAAGTAGCAGGATACAAAATTAATGCACAGAAATCTCTGGCATTCTTATACACTAATGATGAAAAATCTGAGAGCGAAATTAAGAAAACACTCCCATTTACCACTGCAACAAAAAGAATAAAATATCTAGGAATAAACCTACCTAAGGAGACAAAAGACCTGTATGCAGAAAATTATAAGTCGCTGATGAAAGAAACTAAAGATGATATAAATAGCTGGAGAAATATACCATGTTCTTGGATTGGAAGAATCAACATTGTGAAAATGACTCTACTACCCAAAGCAATCTACAGATTCAATGCAATCCCTATCAAACTACCACGGGCAT
>NC_041233.1:44388951-44392525 GCF_002837175.3 Physeter macrocephalus
CATATGTATATGTAGAACTGATTCACTTTGTTGTAAAGCAGAAACTAACACACCATTGTAAAGCAATTATACTCCAATAAAGACGTTAAAAAAAAAACCCAAAAAACAAAAAACGGAGAAATCGATCTTATCTCACTACCAGTCATAGCTAGTATTTTGATCTGTAGAGCAGAGCACAGTCAGTTATCACTCTGTCAGATATGTGTTGTATTATTTTATCTATTCTGCTCCCAAGTTTGTGGGTTGATATCCTTTATGAACAAAACAGCCAAATCTGTTTTTCTAATTCGAAGTGCATTTAACGGTTAGTTTTATTCTTTCCTCCGTCTGTCCCTCTCTCTCTGTCCCCCCCTCCTTTTCTTCTTCTTTCCATCCATCCATTGATCTATCCAACCATCCATCCATCCAATTACTGTGTCTAAAATGTGTAAGAAACCACGTTATATGCTATGACAGATACAGCAGTGTACAATGTAGAGTCCTTACTCTCAAGAAATTATCGTTTGATAAAGGTAAGTATAAGAGGTTGGAAACAAACCTGTATTTCATGCAAATGATAGATTAGCAACTATGCAAATAATTTTTTAACAATAAGTAGTATTTATTGAGTGATCATCATACGCCAATTTCTGTGATAGGGATTTACACTTCAGAACTTCATGTTCACAACGTTATAATTAGTTACTATTCTACTTTCCCAGTTTGACAAATGAAGAAACTACAGTAAACATAGATTAAGCTGACGAATGGCATCAGGGCATCCCAAGGCCATAAAGCTGATGAACAGCAGAGCAGGGGTTGAAATCCAGATAGTCTGACCACAGGTACCACATGCTATACTTCTTCTACCACAAATTATCATATTTGATCCTCATCAATCGACACTCCTATAATAGATACATTTTTTGTGTCTTCTCAGAGCACCATCAACACAATTCTCTAATAATGTCCTTTACTCTAAGCCCACCCAGGTGAACGTTTGATAACCCCTTCCTTTGCCTCTAGGCTCTTACACTCATAGCTGCTTGGAGATAAGTGGCCAGGGCCAGTAGGCTATATTTGATCCTGACCAAAATGACCAATCAGATTCTGTTTAGGGGGAACTGAAAATCAAGGACACTTGTAACTGAGAACAAGTGGGAGCTCCAGTTAAGGAATCTCTACTGTATGGATAGAAAAGGCAGAGAAAACAGGTCTGCAACAAGAAAGACTGAGAGATGTGCACAGAACAGCGGAGATCATTGAGAGAAGCCTATTTGTTTTAAATGGATTTCTTGGCTGCTCATTATAGTTTGGGAAAGGTCCAAGTTGGGTCCATAAAATAGCTCATTATCCCTCCAATATGGTCCCTTTTTGAGTCCTACTTGTTACTTAAAATGAAAAGAATTACTATTACACATATGATCCATATGCTTATCTCCATGTATCAGCTGGGGAAAACTGAAGTTCCAGGAGTTTATGTGAGAAGCACAAAAATAATTATAATACAAGGGAGGTGGGAGTAAAATCCCACAAGCTAAGTATATATGAAGCAGTCTGGAAGGAAAAGAAAGAAAGTGCATGTAGGTAGAAACCTCAGTAATGGCTATATAAAAGAGAAGACATTAACCAGGCCTTAAAATATTGACAGAATTTGGTTTTGTAACAGGAGAAGAAAGAGTGTCCTAAATCGAGGGGACAGCATGAATGACGGAGTGTGCTGAAAAGTTCAACTTCACTGGAAACAAATTGGATTGAGGGCATTTGGAAAAGTCAGCCAGAATGGTAGGCTGGGGCCAGATTGTAATACGCAGAGAATACTAAGCTGTGACACACCTACATTTTAATTACTTATTTAAGGGAATGTAGGTGACCTGATCATAAGCCTTAAGAAAATCCTTCTAGCAATGTAAAGTAGCACGTGAGAAGAAACAAAATAGGAAAGAGCACTTAGGAGTATAATGAGAAGATAAAAAGGGCTTGAGGAAGTAACTTCTTAAGATTCATGATGCCTTCATTAAGCAGGTGAATGGTCTGCCTTAATAGAGCTCACCATAACATCCACCCCAAAAAGCCAAAAAGAACTCCCCACCACACACACAAAGCTTGAAAGAATGTGAATAATTATATAAATATATGGACCACCAACACCAAATATGTTGAAATCACACATACTCCACTGTGCCACAGATCATTCTTTTTCCTGGAAGGGTAAGAGTTAGGGTTGGGGTTAGTTTTCTCATCCACAAAATGTGTATCTAGGCGGAAGGCAGGGGAAAAGGCAAAGGCAGAGAAGCCAGATAATTATAATAAAATGTAAATATAACTAAAATTAAAAATGGTATGGCCAGACACAGAGGAGAGCAGCTGATGTCTTCTAGTTGGGAACATTTTAGCACAGCCTTCCTGGGGAATTTATGGCTGAATTGAGTCTTGGATCAGAGGTGGCGGGAAGTGTGGACAGGCATTTTAGGCAGAGATGATCCTGTGAGCAAAAGCAGACGGTTGAAAACAGTAGAGAAACTACAAACACTTCTGTGTTTTTGGAGCGCTAAAGTAAGAGCTGGGGAGTAATAAGATATCAGGCTGGAGAGGAAGGCAGAAGCCAGATCACAGAAGCACCTAGAGAGAGGTCCAAACTATTTAACACGGGATATAAGGAATGAACTCTCAAATAGCACTGCACAAGTGTCTCCAGGAAACTTCTTAGCACAGAGGCATTTCACCTTGATCCTCAGGAACAAACTATTTATAACTAGAGAAAGCCTAAAATTAGATAGGATTAAAACATTCCCACTGACATACACAAAAGAGATCATCCGTCAGCAACCAACTTCCTGAATTACATTTAAAACATCTCTTAGTGTCAAAGCAGTAGGATGGTTAAGACACGAATAACTACTGTCTTTCCTAAGAGATTTTAGTAAGAACAGAAAAACATGACTATATATATATATATATATATATATATATATATATATACATACCATCAAATCCTATAATCCTGGGCAAGGGTGTCAACAAAGGCTGTCATTACACTGCTAAGGAAGCAAAATTGTTAAAACAAAGTGTTATTATAATAGCTGACATTTTTGTGCATGTACTAGGCACTGTGCCATGTGCTCTAAATAAACTGTCTCAAGAAGATGTATCTGAAATTACTTCCCACAAATATTTTTCCTACCACTTTTCTGATATTCTATGATACCTGCATTTTATTTTCTGATATTGTATGATATCAGAAAATAAAATTGAAAAATGTTGGTTGTATCGTTATCTGGTTTGACAGAAACATTTTTAGAAGTTACAGCTGCCCTATTAGGAAAATAGTGAAGTGGGAGAACTAAGGAGTATACACATTTTGTGCTCAGGAAAATAATGTGGTTTCTAGAATCTTCCTACTACAGCTCTGAAGTTCTTGATCCTGTTCCTAGTCACTCTCCCTCTGGGATCTGTGACGACTTTCTGATTATAAGGTGGTACTTCATACTCATTAAAATTATCCTTCTTCCTCAAAAGTAATATAAAATTTCACTTTAGGGCTTCCCTGGTGGCGCAGTGGTTGAGAGTCCGCCTGCCGATGCAGGGGACACGG